>NW_027039941.1:0-125000 GCF_034236695.1 Oncorhynchus nerka
TAGGAGGATGGGGCATGAAGTGTGTTCGTTTGGGACGGACTGTGTGTTCACTGCATAGACGAGATGACACACCGAGTCCCTCACTTCCTCTGCAGCCTCCAACAACTCCAACTCCCGTCTGCAGTCTGGAGAAACATACTCATACCTTAATACACACACACACAACTACACACACATAGGTGTAGTAGTGTGTAGAACTAGAGAGAGCTCATCCGTAAACTCACCTGTATGTGTGTAAGTGTGTAGCGACAGCTCACTTATTAGTCGTTGCACCAGCTCACACAGTCGCTCCTCCTCCGCTAAACTACACATCCCAGAATACTCCTCTTCAGAGACACTCTGGTCTTTCATTGGCCCAGTGACCTGCCCATCACAGGGCTGTGGGTTAGAGGTAATTGTGGGAGTATGAGTCTCTGTGACTGAGTCAGTCTCAGTCTGCTCCTCTTCACCATCACCTCTCTGTTCTTCTGTCTTCATCTCATTCCTCTGCATCTTTGCTGTACAACATTCATCCTCCTCTTCCCTCTCCTCCTCCTCTTCCCTCTCCTCCTCCTCCCTCTCCTCTTCTCTGGATCCAGAGGAAGATGCAGAGCTCTGGGACTCTACAGGACAGGCTATGTCTCTCTCTGGCCTGTATTTAGCATGTGGGATGACATTAGCATGAGGCATGATGTCAGCATGTGTCCCTGACATGCTAAGAGCCTGTTGAAAGGAAGAGGGACATTTTAGCACAGCGAGTCAGGCCTGTAGTCTGAAGTGTGTGTGTGTGTCTACCTGTGAGCATATCCTGCAACCTGAGTTTGTGTGTGTGTGTGTGTCTACCTGTGACATCATTGTCCTGCAGTCTGTGTGTGTGTGTCTACCTGTGACATCATGTCCTGCAGTCTGTGTGTGTGTCTACCTGTGAGATCATGTCCTGCAGTCTGTGTGTGTGTGTCTACCTGTGACATCATGTCCTGCAGTCTGTGTGTGTGTCTACCTGTGACATCATGTCCTGCAGTCTGTGTGTGTGTCTACCTGTGAGATCATGTCCTGCAGTCTGTGTGTGTGTCTACCTGTGACATCATGTCCTGCAGTCTGTGTGTGTGTCTACCTGTGACATCATGTCCTGCAGTCTGTGTGTGTGTCTACCTGTGACATCATGTCCTGCAGTCTGTGTGTGTGTGTCTACCTGTGACATCATGTCCTGCAGTCTGTGTGTGTGTGTGTCTACCTGTGACATCATGTCCTGCAGTCTGTGTGTGTGTCTACCTGTGAGATCATGTCCTGCAGTCTGTGTGTGTGTCTACCTGTGACATCATGTCCTGCAGTCTGTGTGTGTGTCTACCTGTGACATCATGTCCTGCAGTCTGTGTGTGTCTACCTGTGACATCATGTCCTGCAGTCTGTGTGTGTGTCTACCTGTGACATCATGTCCTGCAGTCTGTGTGTGTGTGTCTACCTGTGACATCATGTCCTGCAGTCTGTGTGTGTGTCTACCTGTGACATCATGTCCTGCAGTCTGTGTGTGTGTGTCTACCTGTGAGATCATGTCCTGCAGTCTGTGTGTGTGTCTACCTGTGACATCATGTCCTGCAGTCTGTGTGTGTGTGTCTACCTGTGACATCATGTCCTGCAGTCTGTGTGTGTGTCTACCTGTGACATCATGTCCTGCAGTCTGTGTGTGTGTGTCTACCTGTGAGATCATGTCCTGCAGTCTGTGTGTGTGTGTCTACCTGTGACATCATGTCCTGCAGTCTGTGTGTGTGTGTCTACCTGTGACATCATGTCCTGCAGTCTGTGTGTGTGTGTCTACCTGTGACATCATGTCCTGCAGTCTGTGTGTGTGTGTCTACCTGTGACATCATGTCCTGCAGTCTGTGTGTGTGTCTACCTGTGACATCATGTCCTGCAGTCTGAGGTTGTGTTGTCTCAGAGTCTCCATGTTGGCCTCCATCTCAGAGCAGCGGTACTCCAGCGAGCCCTGCTCCGACTGAACCGTTACCCTCCACACCTGCAGCTCCCTCTCCAGCAGCCTGACACACACGTGTAATGAGCATCACCCAGACTATAGGTTAGGTGCTAGGTTAGGAGGTTAGAGTGCTACAGTGATTGAGGCTCACCATTTGTCCCTCTGCAGGTCCTTGATGTCCTTAATGAGGACAGAGTCTCTCCTCTGGGGACAGAAACAACAGACATTAATCAATAGAGGATCTAGTGGAGCGCATCAATAATCTTCTGAAGATTCATTTAGCATAAATCTGAACCGTACTAAAAATCCACTGGGCTGAGAGGTGAGAAGGGTAGAGGTGAAAGGTCACCTGTGGCTGTGCTTCCTCCTGCTCTTCCTCAGTTTGCAGGGCTTTAGATGCCTTCCTGGGCCGAACAGCTGGGGGTGTGGCCAGCAGTTGGGGAGGATTAGTGGGAGGGGCTCTGTCCTCAGCGGCTGACTGAGGTGAAGGGTCAGGGGTGGTGAAGCTGTAAACACAGAAAATACAATGGAAACATGTATTACTCTTTTTTTAAACTAAAACAAAAGTTCTTCCCTTTTGGTATACACACAGGTCCATCTCTGATTGGTCTACCTGGTCTGTGGCTCCCCTCGTGACTCCGCCCTGATTAGGCACCTTCTCCTCTCTGCCTCCCTGTGTGTGTATCGCCATGGTAATAAGGCGTGGCGGGCGCTGTATGCTAATGAGGCTAGGGATTCTTTCCAGGATGGCTGGAGACGAAACACAACCGTCAATCACAAGTGTGTGTGTGTGTGTGTGTGTGTGTACCTATACCTGAGTGCAGTGCTCCAGCACTGGGTGGGAGCTCTTGTGTTTTTTTGTGTGTCTCTCTGTCAGGAAGCAGGTTTGGCACAGATGAAGGTTCACACACTTCATACAGCGATACCTACAACACAGAGAGAGAGTCTCAGACACACACACACTTCATACAGCGATACCTACAACACAGAGAGAGAGTCTGAGACACACACGCACTTCATACAGCGATACCTACAACACAGAGAGAGAGTCTCAGACACACACACACTTCATACAGCGATACCTACAACACAGAGAGAGAGTCTGAGACACACACACACTTCATACAGCGATACCTACAACACAGAGAGAGAGTCTCAGACACACACACACTTCATACAGCGATACCTACAACACAGAGAGAGTCTCAGACACACACACACTTCATACAGTGATACCTACAACACAGAGAGAGTCTCAGACACACACACACTTCATACAGCGATACCTACAACACAGAGAGAGAGAGAGAGTCTCAGACACACACACACACACACTTCATACAGTGATACTTACAACACAGAGAGAGAGTCTCAGACACACACACACACACACACTTCATACAGCGATATCTACAACTCAGAGAGAGAGTCTCAGACACACAGACACACTTCATACAGCGATACCTACAACACAGAGAGAGAGAGTCTCAGACACACAGACACACTTCATACAGCGAAACCTACAACACAGAGAGAGAGTCTCAGACACACAGACACACTTCATACAGTGATACCTACAACACAGAGAGAGAGTCTCTCTCAACACAGACACACACACATCATGCAGCAAAATATGGGGCACAGACACCCACCTAAGTCCAGTGATGGGGTAGGCCTTGCAGGTGTGGCAGCGTACGGAGTGTGTGACGTTCTCGCTGACTGACAGGCGGTACAGGGTGGGGAGCCACAGCAACAGGCAGGGCTCACATTGCAGCCATGAGAGGACATGCTCCTCACAAACACACGCACTCAGCACCTACACACATTCACAAACACCTTCAGCATCTATCTAACTGCTGATTATTTACATAAACGCTCATCATCTACATGGGATTGCAGTAATTACAGTAAATGAATACTATCAAAAATAATGGAAAAAGAAGAATGTATTCTCCTAACCCTGTTCTCCTAACCCTGTTCTCCTGACCCTAACCCTGTTCTCCTAACCCTGTTCTCCTAACCCTGTTCTCCTGACCCTAACCCTGTTCTCCTGACCCTAACCCTGTTCTCCTGACCCTAACCCTATTCTCCTGACCCTAACCCTGTTCTCCTGACCCTAACCCTGTTATCTTGACCCTAACCCTATTCCCCTGACCCTAACCCTGTTCTCCTTACCCTAACCCTGTTCTCCTGACCCTGTTCTCCTGACCCTGTTCTCCTGACCCTAACCCTGTTCTCCTGACCCTGTTTCCTAACCCTGTTTTCCTGACCCTAACCTTGTTCTCCTGACCCTTACCCTGTTCTCCTGACCCTAACCCTGTTCTCCTGACCCTAACCTTGTTCTCCTGACCCTTACCCTGTTCTCCTGACCCTAACCCTGTTCTCCTGACCCTAACCTTGTTCTCCTGACCCTAAATATGTTCTCCTGACCCTAACCTTGTTCTCCTGACCCTTACCCTGTTCTCCTGACCCTTACCCTGTTCTCCTGACCCTAAACCTGTTCTCCTGACCCTGTTTCCTAACCATGTTCTCCTGACCCTTACCCTGTTCTCCTGACCTTGTTTCCTAACCCTGTAGTCCTGACCCTGTTTCCTAACCCTATTCTCCTGACCCTAACCCTATTCTCCTGACCCTAACCCTGTTCTCCTGACCCTAACCCTGTTCTCCTGATCCTGTTCTCCTGACCCTAACTATGTTCTCCTGTCCCTGTTCTCCTAACCCTAACCCTGTTCTCTTAACCCTGTTCTCTGAACCCTGTTCTCCTGACCATGTTCTCCTAGCCCTAACCCTGTTCTCCTAATCCTAACCCTGTTCTCCTGACCCTATTCTCCTGTCCCTGTTCTCCTGACCCTGTTCTCCTGACCCTGTCCTCCTGACCCTGTTCTCCTGACCCTGTTCTCCTGACCCTGTTCTCCTGACCCTGTTCTCCTGTCCCTGTTCTCCTGACCCTGTTCTCCTGACCCTAACCATGTTCTCCTGTCCCTGTTCTCCTAACCCTAACCCTGTTCTCTTAACCCTGTTCTCTGAACCCTGTTCTCCTGACCATGTTCTCCTAGCCCTAACCCTGTTCTCCTAATCCTAACCCTGTTCTCCTGACCCTATTCTCCTGTCCCTGTTCTCCTGACCCTGTTCTCCTGACCCTGTCCTCCTGACCCTGTTCTTCTGTTCCTGTTCTCCTGTTCCTGTTCTCCTGACCCTGTTCTCCTGTTCCTGTTCTCCTGACCCTGTTATCCTGACCCTGTTCTCCTAATCCTGACCCTGTTCTCCTGACCTTGTTCTCCTGACCCTATTCTCCTGTCCCTGTTCTCCTGACCCTGACCTTGTTCTCCTGACCCTGTTCTCCTGACCCTGTTCTCCTAACCCTGTTCTCTTGACCCTGACCTTGTTCTCCTAACACCTGTAGTGACCTCTAAAGAATGTCTTCTGTCATTTATTAAGTCATTTAGTCACAGATCTAGGATCTTAAACCCATGGCCATAACCAACTCCCCCCTAACCGTATGACCAACCCCCCCAACCCCATGACCAACCCCTCCTAACCCCATGACCAACCCCTAACTCCTCCTAACCCCATGACCAACCCCTCTAACTCCTCCTAACCCCATGACCAACCCCCTAACTCCTCCTAACTCCTCCTAACTCCATGACCAACCCCCTAACTCCTCCTAACCCCATGACCAACCCCCTAACCCCATGACCAACCCCCTAACTCCTCCTAACCCCATGACCAACCCCCTAACCCCTCCTAACCCCATGACCAACCCCTAACCCCTCCTAACCCCATGACCAACCCCTCCTAACCCCATGACCAACCCCTCCTAACTCATCCTAACCCCATGACCAACCCCTCCTAACCCCATGACCAACCCCTCCTAACCCCACGACCAACCCCTCCTAACTCCACCTAACCCCATTACCAACCCCTCCTAACCCCATGACCAACCCCTCCTAACTCCTCCTAACCCCATGACCAACCCCTCCTAACTCCACCTAACCCCATGACCAACCCCTCCTAACCCCATGACCAACCCCTCCTAACTCCATGACCAACCCCTCCTAACCCCATGACCAACCCCTCCTAACTCCACCTAACCCCATGACCAACCCCTCCTAACCCCATGACCAACCCCTCCTAACCTCATTCTTTTGGACAGGGGATAGTACTCATTTGCTACTGACGATCACACACACACTTACCCCACTGAAGCAGGAACGAACGGCTGTCTCAGCTGAGCCAAACACATGGTTCTCCTGCACTACAGCCGGCACCTACAGACACACACACACACACATAGGCTAGACATCTGGTCAAATGGCTACCCAGACTATTGGCAGTACCCCCCCCCTCTTCTTTACACCACTGCTACTCTCTGTTGTCATCTATGCATAGTCACTTTAATAACTCTACCTACATGTACATACTACCTCAACTAACCGGTGCCCCGGCACATTGACTCTGTATCGGTACCTCCTTGTATATAGCCTCCACATTGACTCTGTATCGGTACCCCCTGTATATAGCCTCCACATTGACTCTGTATCGGTACCCCCTGTATATAGCCTCCACATTGACTCTGTATCGGTACCCCCTGTATATAGCCTCCACATTGACTCTGTATCGGTACCTCCTTGTATATAGCCTCCACATTGACTCTGTATCGGTACCTCCTTGTATATAGCCTCCACATTGACTCTGTATCGGTACCTCCTTGTATATAGCCTCCACATTGACTCTGTATCGGTACCCCCTGTATATAGCCTCCACATTGACTCTGTATCGGTACCTCCTTGTATATAGCCTCCACATTGACTCTGTATCGGTACCCCCTGTATATAGCCTCCACATTGACTCTGTATCGGTACCCCCTGTATATAGCCTCCACATTGACTCTGTATCGGTACCCCCTGTATATAGCCTCCACATTGACTCTGTATCGGTACCCCCTGTATATAGCCTCCACATTGACTCTGTATCGGTACCCCCTGTATATAGCCTCCACATTGACTCTGTATCGGTACCCCCTCTGTATATAGCCTCCACATTGACTCTGTATCGGTACCCCCTGTATATAGCCTCCACATTGACTCTGTATCGGTACCCCCTGTATATAGCCTCCACATTGACTCTGTATCGGTACCCCTTGTATATAGCCTCCACATTGACTCTGTATCGGTACCCCCTGTATATAGCCTCCACATTGACTCTGTATCGGTACCCCCTGTATATAGCCTCCACATTGACTCTGTATCGGTACCCCCTGTATATAGCCTCCACATTGACTCTGTATCGGTACCTCCTTGTATTGTCTCGCTGTTGTTATTTTACTGCTGCTCTTTAATTACTCATTCTTATCTGTATTTTTTGGAAACTGCATTGTTGGTAAGGAGCTCGTAAGTAAAGCATTTCACTGTAAGGTTTGTTGTATTCGCCGCATGTGACCAATAAAATTTGATTTGATAATCATGTGAGGTAGTACTCAGGTGTGTGTGTGTGTGTGTGTCTAACCTGGCTGAGGTCTTGCAGTACGACTCTGAGACCACTCCTGCTCACCGTGCAGCTCTCTCTCCCACTGCACCTCTCTGCCAGACGAACCAGAGCTGCAACACACACAGGGAATGAACACAGAGTGTATATTATGTGTGTGTGTGTGTGTGTTACTTACCCTTATGTTTGGCTGAGAGTGTGTCTGCTGAGAGAGAGATGAGAGCTGCTTCAACTGACCTGCGACAGACAGCGCCAGTCTGTCCCCTGGGAAAGACATACACCCTTTAGTTTACAGACGAAGTGTGTGTTTGAACAGTAGTGTGTGTTTGAACAGTTATGTGTCCTCACCGGTCAAACAGTCTGTACAGCAGTCTGCAAGTCTGTTCTGGTGCCTCTGCCGACACCTGCCCAGGTACTTCCTGTGACACGCTTTGGAACATCCTGTTTATGCACTGTCTCACTTCCTGTTCACTAAGCCCCGCCCCAGTGTCCCGGGCTCCGCCCAGAGAGCACAAGGCTGGGATGAGCTCCCGCAGTGTCACAACATGCACTGTAACACACATTCAGAGCATTACAAACATACACTGTAACAGATTACACACACCTAAAAAGCATTTCATTTAAACACACACTCACTATGGCAGAGTTTCTGTAAGGAGCGGAGCTTCATTGCAGTGCGGTACACACACACACACACACACACACACACACACACACTTACTATGGCAGAGTTTCTGTAAGGAGCGGAGCTTCATTGCAGTGCGGTACACAGCAGGACGCACTTCATTCAACCCCTCTGAAAAGAAGACACACAAAATGAGGTTTGGAACACAGGTAACACACAGAATAATGAGGAAGAACACATAATATAGAAATATAACACTAGAACATTAGAACATAGAGCATGGACCACAGAACTAAAACATATATGTAGATATCGTAATACATGACTAGGACTAGGGCACAATGCACAACAAGAGATTAAACAGAATAGAATAGAGCCCTTTACTGAACGTGACCCTCTGAGCTCTAACATAGAATTTACTCACCAATGCTATCCATATCCATGAGGGTATCACACTTGTGCCTGAGTAAAGAGTGATGAAGGTCATTTACACACACATAACATTACACGGTCTAAGCCTTATCTCTAAAAGAAAATCTAAAATACAGACTGACACATGATTGGACAAATAAGGTGTCAGATTAGAATATCTGGGACTAGATTTGTTGTTAGCCAACCGAATGATTTGATCGGAGAGGAAAGAAGGCGTGAGAGACATGTATGCAGGAGGTCCTAGGAGGAATCATGGAACAAGAACAGGAATATTAGGACAGGGACACAGACACTTGGATTTCTGAGGAGGAATTGAGGTGGAAAGAGAGGAAGAAGATGTTGAAGAGAATGAGGAAAGCAGAGGTTGGATTTGAATGAGTTCTGGAGGGGAAATGGAAGTGAATGAGGGCGAGTTAAGTGAGATGGAAGGTGTGGTGAAAAGCTTGGAACCTGAGCTTGGCATCGTTGATCATGGTAAAGAAGGAGCTGGTTAAGTAGGAGTGAGAAAGTGGACCTTTGTCTTTTGGCGGATCCATTTGTGGTTTCAGGGCGAGTGAGAAAGGAGTTGGGTGCAGTTGAATCAGTGAAGTACACATTAAGTCATAGGTCATAAATCATTCTTTTGGACAGTGGATAGTACTCATTTGCTACTGATGATCACACACACATTTACCCCACTGAAGCGGGAATGCAATTTGGGCCAAGGCCTGTTTCTTGCTTTGCTCTTAGGAACAGGGCACCCTTGAAAGGAGGGATTTCTGGCTTAGCGTAAAGTGTGAAGGTGGAGCAATTGAAGTTGAAGATTCCTGGTGTTTGTGATGCGAACCGTTTGGTGTGAGGCAGGCCTGGTGGGGAGCCTGGTGAAACAGAGGAGTCACTGTCAGTCCTTCTGAGTTGAGTCAGTGTCTTTACCCGACAAAGTCATGTTAGGATACATCATTCATCCTGTTAGAGCTTTTGTGCCAAATCCACTGCAGTGTTTCAGGTGCCACGCTTGTGGTCTTGTCACAGCAGAGTGTAGGAGGGAGATTCCAATACGTAGGTAGTGTGGGGGAGGGCATGGGACAGAGGACTGTGAAGTTTTGGTGGATAAAGTTGTGTGTCAATTGTAGGGGTGCCCATGTTCCTGGGGATCGGAAGTGTCCGGTGCGAAAGAGGCAGGTTGAGGTGGCCAGAGTCAGAGTAGTGCAGAAGGTGTCATATGCTGAGGCAGTGAAGAAAGTAGAGGGAGATGGGTCAAGGGTGAGGGATCCTGAGAGCATCCCAGTGAGTAGTAGATTTGTGCCAGCATCGAGGGATAGGCCAACGAGTGATTCATGCTTCAGTAAGGTCGGCTCACAGAAAATAGGTGTTGCGGTGGCAGCTGCAGAGAAGTATTTGGGTATATGAGATTTGACTTCAGAAGAGTTACAGGGCGTGTTGAGTGATGGTGTCCAGTCCTCCCAGGCAGTAGGCATGGTGCAGGAGCAGGTAGGGTCAAAGTAGTGGAATAGGGTAGTGGGTTTTTAATGAGTGTAGGTGGTTGCTGCCGAGAATTACCTGAGTGTTCGAGATTTTACTGCAGAAGAGTTATAAGATGTTTTGAGATTTTACTGCAGAAGGGTTATAAGATGTTTTGAGATTTTACTGCAGAAGGGTTATAAGATGTTTTGAGATTTTACTGCAGAAGGGTTATAAGATGTTTTGAGATTTTACTGCAGAAGGGTTATAAGATGTTTTGAGATTTTACTGCAGAAGGGTTATAAGATGTTTTGAGATTTTATGTGTATGAAATATTGGTATATAGGCGAAGGGATGGTTGGTGGTGATTTTTAGAAAAATGTTCCCCCTTTTTATTTTTGTATCGTGATGTATCAAATGTAACGTGATATAACACACACTAGCGCACAGTAGGTGGCGGCATGCACCAAATAAAATGTGCGAACGACATGATACCAAAGAAGAAGAACACGATCTGCACCCGCCCACAGTCAGGGAAATGTTGAAGACGCTAGTAAACACTAAAGAGTAACCTTCTTTTTCTTTGTTCAGTGAGAGCGCGGGAAAAAGCAGAAGACAAGAAGCGGCACATAACTATTTCCTTACGGTTAAACCTTAACTCCTACCCTAACCAACTATAATAACCCTACCTGAACCATTTTCAACTTGGGGTACGATCAATTTCCTTACCGTTATTTACCAGGACTTTTAGCTAGCTAGCATTACTTATTAGATATTGTGAAACTGTTTGGTTTTAAAATAATGGGTATGTGGTGCAGGATAATGCTTTAGAAAAATGACTCCTCTGGTCCAGGTAAAATGGTTAAAGTGTCTCTCCGCATTTTAGCGCCTTCGCTCCTGCGCGGTTCCAGGTCGTATATTTTGAATTGTGCGGTGCTGTGCGCAGCGCGGCACAATTCGTTTTTCTGCCAAACCGGCGACACCCCTCCTCAACTATAAAGTGGTCACTTTTACTATAAAGTTGAGGAATGTGTCCGGATGAATATTCTGTAGCTAAAACTCTAAAATGAATATGTAGTTATGGATGCACGGACTGACATCAGTATGAAAGTTGTATGACATCAATATTATATTTAGTTGACATCAATATGGTAGTTATATGACATCAATATCATAGTTTGAAACATATTTTGAAGCTATAGATAGATTGTTTACAAACATTTCAGCAAAAACATCTTATAGTTTGGGTTAAAAGTGACATAACTAATAATGTACAAAATATCATGACTTACTTTGTTGAAAGAAACGTTGAAACGAACCGGTATTATCAGCTTGTTAAAGAGACCATCCTTCTGCTAGTTTTGTGTGGGTCAATACTCTTGACTTTGCTCTTGTGCACCGGCTGTCTGTTGTGGCTCAAATAACGTGTATTAATTATAGATTAGGGAAGGCATACCCGACTCCTTCAGCTACCTTTGTTAATTACAATGCCTTGTATGTCAAGGTGGCTTTCCAGTGAGCGATATTATTTTTGACCTTTTGATACCTTAAAGAGGCAAGACAAGAGATCAATAGAATCATAGCAATATCATGTAGGCTAATATCCTAGCTATAACCCAGTAGTAGTGTACTAACCATGCATCATAGTCTTTTGACTGATACCACTCTTAAACACAGCTGTCACTCACTGTATATTTTGACTTGACACAGTAATTAACCTGTTGTTCCATCTCGTTCTCCAGGTGCTAGTTTGATTTCACCTGACCACCTGGCCAGCACCCATAGACCCTCCCATGACAACAAGCCATACCTCTCCGGCTAATAGGAAGTAGATTCTGCCAGCCAATGAAGCAGGGCTGTGTTCAGTTCATTAAACGTTTTACTACGTGCCTGAACGACACGCTTCTCCCCAACTGTTCTTTGAGGGGTCTTTGCTTCTGTTTGGTGGTTGTGGCGGTGTGTTGCCCGACCGTTGATAACAGCACAGTTTCTGCTGCGGCGTGCAATCAAAAGTTGCACGCCGTTGTGTCCTGCTGAACACAGCCTTAACTTGAGTCCCCAGGAGGAAAGCAACTTAGGCCAACCACCCCAGAGAGGAATGGCGAAGGAGTTTCTGCTGGAGAATAAGCCGCTCCTAACAGAGATTCTGTCAGCGGAACCTGACAATATTCTCCAGTACGCCCATTCAAAGAAACTAGTGGAGCAGCGTGAATACAACATCCTCTCCCACCTGCAATCCAGTCAGCCTCCAGAGACTACAGTCATCAAGCTACTGGACATGCTGAGAGAGAGAGGAGAGAAGTACTGCCATGGTTTTGTGGCCCTCCTGCATAAGCAAGAGATCATCGCAAACTTCCCCAGACTCAAAGAGCTGGACTGGACCACCTTCAAAAACCCTAGTGCCCCTGACCCACCAAGCATCAGAGCAGGTACAGCCCTGCCCATCTAATCTAGTCTAGAATGTTGCTGACTGTTGTGAAGCTTATTGTGCCAACATGGCGCCTATTAAAATTCCTAATCTCAAATTGAGTATCCCTGACTCTGAATATCTAGGTTATGCATGTCTATAGCCTAGATGTATTTCCTTTCAAATGCTGCATTTTGTCCCTCCAATAGGCTCCATAATGGGGAATTTGCAGGAAGTAATCAAGGCCTGCGGTTACATCCACAATGTCTCAGCAGTGAAGAGAGGGAAGAAGACAGGATATTTCAATGCCGTTTTACAGCAAGAAGATGAGAGCAGGAATCTGATCGTTTTTCAGCCGCAGCTGCAAGACCGCTTTGCCACAGCAGAGTCGCAGGTAAGTAGGGTATGAAGGGCTCTGCAAAGGCTTTGAGTGCTATGTGATTAGAAATATCTGTTATTCATCTTTTATAATGCATGTTTTTGCAGAACTCCAGTGAAGTTGGTGAATGTGGTGCTCCAGCCATCCATAAGCAGAAACAACAAGATGCAGATAATGTTTACATACACATCCACATTTTCCATCCTCAAAGATTTACCCTTCAAATTCAACAGCGACCTTGACGGGAGGGTCAAGGATGTGGCTCTAGCTGACCTTCAAGAGGACAAAGAAAACACAGAAAATGCTGTAAAACAGAAGGTAGCTATAATAATAATAATTCACTATCAATGAAGTACTGTATGTTTAAACTCTAACCTTGTCTAGTTCAGTGCCCTGTAATGTATTTCTCCTTTTGGTGTTTTTCTTGCATTGTAGGTGAACGTTACAGTGGAGGTGATTCAGAAACTGAAAGAGGGCCATTGTAAAACGAGATTTAACAAAAGCATGCCCATGGTGGAATACCTAGTCGGTCATATTGTAGATGATTCAACAACACTCACACACCTGACCGTGTGGGGTCGTGAAAACACGGTCGAAGAGGGGAAATGGTACCGGGTCACCAATGTTTCTGTTGCTAAGTATGGGGGTAAAACCGTGCTGAACACAACACCAGAATCTACTCTGGTCAACGTGGCCAGTGGTAGGAAATGCGATCTGCCACACAACATGGTACAGCCTGAGAAGTTTGAGGGGAAAATCATTGGATACTGGTTGTCCCAAGAGTACACTTGCCCAGAAGCGCACCACCTGGAGAGGGTGGACACCACTGAAAAGATGGTGACTTGTAAGCATTGCCCTATGTCGTACATACTATCCCTGATGGGAAGGATAACTAGAGGGAAGCTCTCCATACAATCTGATGATCTGGTCAGCCGGCTGTTCACTGTAGAGGACTATGTCATCAGAAATGTTCTGCGAGGAAGGTGGGAGGGGAGAGAGTCTCTGAAGGACATTGAGGACGCGCTGGTCGAACTGCCACCAGTGACAGTTACTGTTCTCAATGGTCATGTGTCAACCGTTACAACTCAGAGTCAGGATGTCACCACACAGGATGAGAAGAGGAATGTTACTGCGCAACAGCGCGTTTAGTCTGGACTGATGGTTTTATTTTGATGTAAACTTTATCTAACTAGGCAAGTCAGTTAATTAAGAACAAATTCTTATTTACAATGACGGCCTACCAGAAGGCAAAGGCCTCCTGGGGGACAGGGGATTAAAATAATGACATAGGGGCGTGGTTCCTTTAGTCATTTTGATATCACCTGGGCCACTGCTTCAATATGTCTTAGATGAAAAACGGCTGAAAATGTAAATAGATTGATAATAAATAACTTTTAAAACGTTTCTTTTTTATTATGTGTCAGTATGTCTGATACTTTTATATGTCCAGGTAAAAGCTCATTTTGTATTTCATTTTGACATTTGTTTAAAACAAGCTCTGTTAAGCGAATAAAATGGAGATTGAAAAACTGTGTCTGAAAATAGCACTTGTAAAAACACAGGGAAATGAAAGCCAAACAGACTTGGGTGAAGTGAACACATGGCTGTGCAGTGTAGATATCTAACCAAGAGCTGAGCACACAAGCAAATATAAAACAAAACTGGCATCCATTTCCTTTATGTAGAAATAAACTAACTAACTAGTACAACTGAGAAAAAAAACAATTTAATCAATTTTAGAATAAGGCTGTAACATAACAAAATGTTGAAAAGAATCAAGGGGTCTGAATACTTTCTGAATGCACTGTATAAAAAACTACTCTAAGTAGTACGACTGTACCATACTCTCAATACCTATATAGTTAAAAGCAGTAGTCTGTTCACAACAAAATATGTTCTAAAATCCAACTCTCACTCCTTTTCTCCCTGGTGTGGAGCATTGATCAGTACCCCTGTCATCCTCAGGCCCGTGGCTTGCTGGCTGTCTCCTGTTCTGGGTCTGGGTACCCTGGGTCTCCTCTTCCACTGGGGCCTGGCTCTCCACAGGGTGATGACAGCTCTGGTCTGAGAAGCAGCAGCAGTCATGTCCCTGTCTGACCTGTTTACACCCACAAACAGACTCGGCTGGGCCCTTCCCGTCCCTCCAGAGACCCCACCCAGCCTGTTAGTTGAGGTAGCATTGTTTTGGGCCAAACTCTTGGTTGAGGAGCTTGACTTGGTGCGTCCCAACCTCACTCTAGACACGTCTGTCCTTAGATGCTGGGAGGAAAGGCTCTTGTTGAGAATGACTGATTTGACTGGACTTCCATCTTTGTCTGTCCTGCTTTTTCCACCCTCCATGCTCTCAATGTTCACTGTATTGATGCGTAGACCCTGTAAGCCGACGACCATAGTATCCTGAGGGAGAGGTACTAGGGCATCGGCTGAGCCCTCGGAGCTGAACATACTCAGGGAGGGAACCACTCTGGCTGCTCTGTCCAGCAGAGCTACTCCTGGGACAAACAGCTCCAGTCTGTGCTGCTCTGAGAGCTTTGGATGGTCAAGGGAGGAGGCCAGCTTGGGTGTACCCTTCCCCCCTCCACTGCTCCATGTTAGGGGGTTGTAGATGACGTATCCGTCCAGAGGGCAGGAGTTGGACCTCCGAAGCAACGGGTCGACACAGTCTGTGTGGAACTGTAGTAGGGGACAAAGATGGATCAAATTCATTTACTGCTCTCGCCGTCCATATCAGGACACAGTACATCCATTCAGAACGTACTCAAACTAGTCCAGAATTTAAAAGTGTCAGGGTTTTGGGGGCCTTAGAGTTAAAGACGGCATCACAGGGTGACCGAGGATGGGGCCACAGTGTCTCCTGACCCCTCCTGTCTCAGCCTCCAGTATTTATGCTGCAGTAGTTTTGTGTCGGGGGGCTAGGGTCAGTTTGTTATATCTGGAGTACTTCTCCTGTCCTATTCGGTGTCCTGTGTGAATCTAAGTGTGCGTTCTCTAATTCAATTCTCTCCTTCTCTCTTTCTTTCTCTCTCTCGGAGGACCTGAGCCCCAGGACTACCTGACATGATGACTCCTTGCTGTCCCCAGTCCACCTGGCCGTGCTGCTGCTCCAGTTTCAACTGTTCTGCCTTATTATTATTCGACCATGCTGGTCATTTATGAACATTTGAACATCTTGGCCATGTTCTGTTATAATCTCCACCCGGCACAGCCAGAAGAGGACTGGCCACCCCACATAGCCTGGTTCCTCTCTAGGTTTCTTCCTAGGTTTTGGCCTTTCTAGGGAGTTTTTCCTAGCCACCGTGCTTCTACACCTGCATTGCTTGCTGTTTGGGGTTTTAGGCTGGGTTTCTGTACAGCACTTTGAGATATCAGCTGATGTACGAAGGGCTATATAAATAAATGTGATTTGATTTGATCACCCACTTTAGACTTACTCTGTTTACCTTGTGGTGGCAGAGCAGGAGAGGCAGTTTTAAAAATTATTTTTCTTTTACCCCGTTTTTTTTCACCCCAATTTCGTGGTATCCAATTGGTAGTTACAGTCTTGTCTCATCGCTGTAACTCCCGTACGAACTCGGGAGAGGCGAAGGTCGAGAGTCGTGCGTCCTCCAAAACACAACCCAACCAAGCCGCACTGCTTCTTGACACAATGCCCACTTAACCCGGAAGCCAGCCGCACCAATGTGTCAGAGGAAACACTGTACACCTGGCGACTGTGTCAGCGTGCACTGCGCCCGGCCCACCACAGGAGTCGCTAGTGCGAGATGGGACAAGGACAACCTTGCCGGCCAAACCCTCCCCTAACCCGGACGACCCTGGGCCAATTGTGCGCCGCCCCATGGGTCTCCCGGTCGCGGCCGGCTGCGACAGAGCCTGGACTCGAACCCAGAATCTCTAGTGGCACAGCTATTTTTAAATGTTTTATTATTTCACCTTTATTTAACCAGCTAGGCTAGTGGAGAACAAGTTGTCATTTACAACTGTGACCTGGCCAAGATAAAGCAAAGCAGTGCGACACAAACAACAACACAGAGTTACACATGGAATAAACAAACATGCAGTCAATAATACAATAGATAAGGTCTATATACAGTGTGTGCAGATGAGGTAGGATAAGGGAGGTAAGGCAATAAAAATAAATAATAATAATAACAGTATGGAGATGAGGTAGTTGGATGTGCTATTTACAGATGGGCTATGTACAGGTGCAGTGATCTGTGAGCTGCTCTGACAGCTGGTGCTTAAAGTCAGTGAGGGAGATATGAGTCTCTAGCTTCAGTGATTTTTGCAGTTCGTTCCAGTCATTGGCAGCAGAGAACTAGAAGGAAAGGCGGCCAAAGGAGGAATTGGCTTTGGGGGTGACCAGTGAGATATACTTGCTGGAGCGCGTGCTACGAGTGGGTGCTGCTATGGTGACCAGTGAGCTGAGATAAGGCGGGGCTTTACCTAGCAAAGACTTATAGATGACCTGGAGCCAGTGGGTTTTGTCAACGAATATGAAGCGAGGGCCAGCCAACGAGAGCATACTGATCGCAGTGGTGGGTAGTATATGGGGCTTTGGTGACAAAACGGATGGCGCTGTGATCGACTGCATCCAATTTGCTGTGTAGAGTGTTGGAGGTTATTTTGTAAATGACATCACCAAAGTCAAGGATCGGTAGGATAGTCAGTTTTACGAGGGTATGTTTGGCAGCATGAGTGAAGGATGCTTTGTTGCGAAATAGGAAGCCGATTCTAGATTTAATTTTGGATTGGAGATGCTTAATGTGAGTCTGGAAGGAGAGTTTACAGTCTAATCAGACACCTAGGTTTTTGTAGTTGTCCACATATTCTAAGTCAGAACCGTCCAGAGTGGTGATGCTGGACGGTTGGGCAGGTGTGGGCAGCATCGGTTGAAAAGCATGCATTTAGTTTTTACTTGCATTTAAGAGCAGTTTGAGACCAAGGAAGAAGAGTTGTATGGCATTGAAGCTCGTCTGGAGGTTAGTTAACACAGTGTCCAAAGAAGGGTGATGCAGTGCCTTAGACCACCGCGCCTCTCAGGAGCCCAGGTCAGGGCAGTTTATCTAACTCTTAACCTTGTGGTGGCAGAACATGTCAGGGTCTGTTTATCTAACTCTTAACCTTGTGGTGGCAGAACATGTCAGGGTCCGTTTACCTAACTCTTTACTTGGCGGTGACAGGATCATTTGAGTTAAGTCTTTACCCTGTGATGGCAGGGCAAGTGTCTGGCCTGCTGCCCTTGCTGGAAGCTCTTCAGGCAGATCCTACACTGCTGCCCAGGGTCCAGCAGGGGGCAGCCTCTCCTCACCCTGACCGAAAGGAGGCTCCTGACCAGGTGCTCTGGCAGTGGGTCACTCTCAACAGGAATCATGCTGAAGGGGAAAGGAAACCAGAGACTCATGGGCTATATTTTAACGGCAGGAAGCTTAGTGATTAGAATGTTGGGCTTGTAACCGAAAGGTCGCTGGTTCGAATACCATTGAAAAAATCTCTGCCCTTGAGCAAGGCTCTTAACCCTAATTTGCTCCAGGGGTGCTGTACTACTATGGCTGACCCTGTAAAACAACACTTTTCACTGTTCCTATCTGGTGTATGTGACAATAAAACATCTATTAAAAAGAAAAATGTAATTAACTGCACTTAAATATGAATCACAATGCTTATTGCAGCAGGTTGTAAAGTGTAACAGCCTGTATGTGTGACAACATTTTGCACTGTCTAAATGTCATTCAGGGTGTTCAGGCACTCAGCATAATAATCTATTTATACAGGGTTCTTACAGAGATTCCAGTGCTCACCTGTCACCCACTGACTGAGTGGTCATCTCACGTGGTTCACCCAGTGTGTTGAACACACGCTGACCCAAGGACAGCCACTTCGCAGTCCTTTTCTGATGGACATAATAGCTGATGTCATAAGTTTATCATGTCTACTTCCTGACACAAATATATGCAGAAATGCTCACAGAGTCTAACTGAAGACTGCTTACCGTACGTATGGCAAACGCATGCTGAGGGTGACAGCACCTTCTTATACAGTCCTCACAAAGGTGATAGTACTGGCAGACTGTGCACCTAAAGGGAAGTCATAGACATGAATAGTTGATCCACAACAGTATAGGTAAGTGGACGGGGGGAAATTATGTAAATTCGAGCTCAAGGTCTATTGGGCCTGGGCGCTATGACAACAATACTTACTTGAAGCACTTGCCAGTGATGGGGCAGACCCTGCAGTTGTTGCAGAGCACCCCGAGGTGTCTGTCGGGCCTCTCTCTCTCAGCAGCTGTGTGGAGCTTAGCCACATTCCTCACCTGCTCCAGGAGCAGCTTGACCGGCCCAAAGTCCTCCCGGCACAGCGGGCACTTCACCATGGCTTCCCCCTCCCCCTCCGGACGTGCCTGGTAGTCTGCCCACACCTTCATACAGGAGATATGGACGTTGTTGCCACAGCCAAACCTGAGTGAGAGGACATAGGGGATGACAGTTGGTGGCAGAAGGCATTTTCCCTCCCACTCACATGTTCCCCTGTTGTTGCAGTAAAACAGTAGGTCAGTTCAGGCACATTTCCCCTATCCTCAAATCACTTTCCTTTGTGTTCTCCATCATATCATTAAGATCTAGTAAGCATTTCATAGGTATACCAAGGGTGGCCCAGTAAGTAAGATCTAGTAAGCATTTCATAGGTATACCAAGGGTGGCCCAGTAAGTAAGATCTAGTAAGCATTTCATAGGTATACCAAGGGTGGCCCAGTAAGTAAGATCTAGTAAGCATTTCATAAGTAATATCTAGTAAGCATTTCATAGGTATACCAAGGGTGGCCCAGTAAGTAAGATCTAGTAAGCATTTCATAGGTATACCAAGGGTGGCCCAGTAAGTAAGATCTAGTAAGCATTTCATAGGTATACCAAGGGTGGCCCAGTAAGTAAGATCTAGTAAGCATTTTTCAAGGGTGGCCCAGTAAGTAAGATCTCGTAAGCATTTCATAGGTATACCAAGGGTGGCCCAGTAAGTAAGATCTAGTAAGCATTTCATAGGTATACCAAGGGTGGCCCAGTAAGTAAGATCTAGTAAGCATTTCATAGGTATACCAAGGGTGGCCCAGTAAGTAAGATCTAGTAAGCATTTCATAGGTATACCAAGGGTGGCCCAGTAAGTAAGATCTAGTAAGCATTTCATAGGTATACCAAGGGTGGCCCAGTAAGTGTGTTGACATGATAATCCACGTGATGATCTGACCTGCAGTAAGACACAGGCAGACGTTTCCCCAGCAACTCCTCTTGACAGATGGGACACACATCCTCAGCTTCGATCTCCTTCTGTCTGACCCCCCCGTCCCCCTCAGCTGGGTCTGGTCTGGGGTTAGGGTCAGCCTCAGAGCAGGGTGGGTGTACAGGCCGGGGGGTTCTGCTCCTGTGTAAACCATGTAGCAGCTCCAGGATCTGCCTTTCAACCAGGACCTGCTGGAAGCAATCTGCAAGTGTACATACCAGAGGGCACAGTAGAGTTTAAGGATATGCTGTTAAAAATCCAATCATTTCTACAGAGTGCCTAGGGTTTGAATTGCAATTTGGCATATGCCTTGTAGCCTATGTTATGCCTAAGTGAAACTTACATTCATGTTCTCTAGGCAGTCGGAATTTCCGCAATAAAACCCTACAATGAGAGTAGAATTATTGTACAGAATGAGCATGCACTATGAGCATGCATCGGTATGTTTTCTTCATTATTACCAGCAGATGTGTTTGCAGAGGTCTTTCTCTTTGTGGAATGTTGAACAGGTACATGTATGAGGGTCTCCCAAGAACACCTGTGGAATATGAAAAATAGGCTACCTGATTAAGAATTAAGAAAGTATTTCGTGTCAAAATGTAAATAGGACTATAATGTGGATGATGTCAAGTTAGGATGTTGCACATGCAGGCCTACTTTGAAGTTTTTGTGTTCCCCCTCCTCTTTGAGTAGGAATCCGGTCGGACCATACTCTTTCAGGATGAAAATGGTCGTGTTCAGGGCCTCGTCCTGGTGCCAGCTAACGGCATCACTCACGGTATTCTTCCAGACAGTTTTCCTGAACATAGCACAACTCTCACAGAATTTCTAGGGAAGAGGTCTGAGGAGGAGAGAAGACTAGAGCCATGTCTTCATACTAAGTCGATGTGCGTGCCCTGCTATATCAGCAAAGGTTTAAACTTTAGTAGCTAACTATGCAGCTAGCTAGCTTATTGTTAAACGCTCTGAAACTGACGTAAGCAGCAACAACTAATAGACACCTGTTTGCCGTAGTCATGGTAATCCAGAAAGATGCCTTAGTACATGTGTGCCCCCTTGTGAATTCATGCGATATTACATGCTATTTTAAAAAAAAACGTTATTTAACACGGCCTACCACTAGAGGTTCACAATGATGTAAAATCATGACGCATTTTTTCTATGGCCAGCATTTGATACCCAACCTTACACAACAGTGTCATGAACTTTATTTGTGTGTGTGTGTGTGTGTGTGATCAGTGCTGAGGGATTAGGTGAAGATAGCAGTGTGTACATCTGGGGTGCTATGTCAGCCAAAGATCTGTCCACATTCTTATTTACAATGACGGCCTACACTGGGTTAACTGCCTTGTTCAGGGACAGAACGACATATTTTTCCTTAAATTTGTTTTCATCAGCTCAGGGAATTTGATCCAGCAACCTTTCACTTACTTGCCCAATGCTCTAACCACTAGGCTACCTGCAGCCCGTGTACAATTGGTAATAAGCACAATACCATGATATTAGCATGTTATTTACATTTACATTTAAGTCATTTAGCAGACGCTCTTATCCAGAGCGACTTACAAATTGGTGCGTTCACCTTAAGACATCCAGTGGAACAGCCACTTTACAATAGTGCATCTAAATCTTTTAAGGGGGGGGTTGAGAAGGATTACTTTATCCTATCCTAGGTATTCCTGAAAGAGGTGGGGTTTCAGGTGTCTCCGGAAGGTGGTGATTGACTCCGCTGTCCTGGCGTCGTGAGGGAGTTTGTTCCACCATTGGGGGGCCAGAGCAGCGAACAGTTTTGACTGGGCTGCGCGGGAACTGTACTTCCTCAGTGGTAGGGAGGCGAGCAGGCCAGAGGTGGATGAACGCAGTGCCCTTGTTTGGGTGTAGGGCCTGATCAGAGCCTGGAGGTACTGAGGTGCCGTTCCCCTCACAGCTCCGTAGGCAAGCACCATGGTCTTGTAGCGGATGCGAGCTTCAACTGGAAGCCAGTGGAGAGAGCGGAGGAGTGGGGTGACGTGAGAGAACTTGGGAAGGTTGAACACCAGACGGGCTGCGGCATTCTGGATGAGTTGTAGGGGTTTAATGGCACAGGCAGGGAGCCCAGCCAACAGCGAGTTGCAGTAATCCAGACGGGAGATGACAAGTGCCTGGATTAGGACCTGCGCTGCTTCCTGTGTGAGGCAGGGTCGTACTCTGCGGATGTTGTAGAGCATGAACCTACAAGAACGGGCCACCGCCTTGATGTTAGTTGAGAACGACAGGGTGTTGTCCAGGATCACGCCAAGGTTCTTAGCGCTCTGGGAGGAGGACACAATGGAGTTGTCAACCGTGATGGCGAGATCATGGAACGGGCAGTCCTTCCCCGGGAGGAAGAGCAGCTCCGTCTTGCCGAGGTTCAGCTTGAGGTGGTGATCCGTCATCCACACTGATATGTCTGCCAGACATGCAGAGATGCGATTCGCCACCTGGTCATCAGAAGGGGGAAAGGAGAAGATTAATTGTGTGTCGTCTGCATAGCAATGATAGGAGAGACCATGTGAGGTTATGACAGAGCCAAGTGACTTGGTGTATAGCGAGAATAGGAGAGGGCCTAGAACAGAGCCCTGGGGGACGCCAGTGGTGAGAGCGCGTGGTGAGGAGACAGATTCTCGCCACGCCACCTGGTAGGAGCGACCTGTCGGGTAGGACGCAATCCAGCGTGGGCCGCGCCGGAGATGCCCAACTCGGAGAGGGTGGAGAGGAGGATCTGATGGTTCACAGTATCGAAGGCAGCCGATAGGTCTAGAAGGATGAGAGCAGAGGAGAGAGAGTTAGCTTTAGCAGTGCGGAGGGCCTCCGTGATACAGAGAAGAGCAGTCTCAGTTGAATGACTAGTCTTGAAACCTGACTGATTTGGATCAAGAAGGTCATTCTGAGAGAGATAGCGGGAGAGCTGGCCAAGGACGGCACGTTCAAGAGTTTTGGAGAGAAAAGAAAGAAGGGATACTGGTCTGTAGTTGTTGACATCGGAGGGATCGAGTGTAGGTTTTTTCAGAAGGGGTGCAACTCTCGCTCTCTTGAAGACAGAAGGGACGTAGCCAGCGGTCAGGGATGAGTTGATGAGCGAGGTGAGGTAAGGGAGAAGGTCTCCGGAAATGGTCTGGAGAAGAGAGGAGGGAATAGGGTCAAGCGGGCAGGTTGTTGGGCGGCCGGCCGTCACAAGACGCGAGATTTCATCTGGAGAGAGAGGGGAGAAAGAGGTCAGAGCACAGGGTAGGGCAGTGTGAGCAGAACCAGCGGTGTCGTTTGACTTAGCAAACGAGGATCGGATGTCGTCGACCTTCTTTTCAAAATGTTGACGAAGTCATCTGCAGAGAGGGGGAGGAGGGGGAGGGGGAGGAGGATTCAGGAGGGAGGAGAAGGTGGCAAAGAGCTTCCTAGGGTTAGAGGCAGATGCTTGGACTTTAGAGTGGTAGAAAGTGGCTTTAGCAGCAGAGACAGAAGAGGAAAATGTAGAGAGGAGGGAGTGAAAGGATGCCAGGTCCGCAGGGAGGCGAGTTTTCCTCCATTTCCGCTCGGCTGCCCGGAGCCCTGTTCTGTGAGCTCGCAATGAGTCGTCGAGCCACGGAGCAGGGGGGAGGACCGAGCCGGCCTGGAGGATAGGGGACATAGAGAATCAAGGGATGCAGAAAGGGAGGAGAGGAGGGTTGAGGAGGCAGAATCAGGAGATAGGTTGGAGAAGGTTTGAGCAGAGGGAAGAGATGATAGGATGGAAGAGGAGAGAGTAGCGGGGAGAGAGAGCGAAGATTGGGACGGCGCGATACCATCCGAGTAGGGGCAGTGTGGGAAGTGTTGGATGAGAGCAAGAGGGAAAAGGATACAAGGTAGTGGTCGGAGACTTGGAGGGGAGTTGCAGTGAGGTTAGTGGAAGAACAGCATCTAGTAAAGATGAGGTCGAGCGTATTGCCTGCCTTGTGAGTAGAGGGGGAAGGTGAGAGGGTGAGGTCAAAAGAGGAGAGGAGTGGAAAGAAGGAGGCAGAGAGGAATGAGTCAAAGGTAGACGTGGGGAGGTTAAAGTCGCCCAGAACTGTGAGAGGTGAGCCATCCTCAGGAAAGGAGCTTATCAAGGCATCAAGCTCATTGATGAACTCTCCGAGGGAACCTGGAGGGCGATAAATGATAAGGATGTTAAGCTTGAAAGGGCTGGTAACTGTGACAGCATGGAATTCAAAGGAGGCGATAGACAGATGGGTAAGGGGACGACTAATGTTATGACGGTTGTCTTACCTGTAGATGGTTAGGAACCATTTTAGCCCAGCAAATCATATTTCAGAGTGTTGTGAGTGAGTCTGTGTTCATGCTCAGCATGTGCTTGAGAGTTATGGGACAACACAATCACAACACCATCTGATAGCAAATTACACTTGTCACCCAAAGACCCAACTGGTGTTTGGCTATATTATTTACAGTCCTGTAAAATCTACCACTGATGTCACAACAACTTTTCCATTGAAGACTGTCTGCAGAATGGATTCCCAACATGTATTGTAAACTATGACACATATCTCTATTTTCTTTCTCTCTCACACACACACACACACACTTCTTTAACTAACCTTGTAGGTACCCACAATTGATTCCCATTCAAAATCCTATTTTCCCTAACCCCTAAACCTAACATTTACCCTAGTCCTAACCTTAACCACAAACCATAAACCTAACCTTAACACCTAACTCCTAAACCTGACCTTTAATCCCTAGCTCCAATTCTAACCCTAACACCAATTCTAAGCTTAACCCAAAATCCCCTAGAAATAGTATATTTCCTTGTTGGGACCAACAAAATGTCCCCAGTTGGTCAAATGTTTGTTCTTTTACTATTCACAAGTATAGTACACACACATACACACACACACAAACACACACACACACAGAAAGAGTATTGGTATTGATTCATGTATCTGTACCTTCCCAAAGTGGGCTGCATGCACGCCTCTCCTCTCTGGAGTTTGGGCCAAAACTAAGGCTGATGCCTCTGTTGTTCCCCAGCCTCTCATTGTCTGTATTGTGTGTGGCTCTCTCAGTCAGAGTGAGGGGCATCCTACAGGAAGAGAAGGAGCTAAAGTTCAGTGAGCACATGTTGCAGGGTCGCCCTCTTGTCTCCCACCGGTCTTAAAAAACGTGACGCTCTCTGGGTTTCACTCGGAGCCGGCTATGACCCACAGGCTATGTCTGTTGAGACTTTCATTTTTAGATGAGGGACCTATTTTCATTTTGACAAAAGGAGAATTGAAAGAGAACTTAAGAGAACACTAATACTACTATACAACAAAAGCAAGAGGGGAATTAAAATCACTTTTGTGTTTTCTGCTTGTTCTCCCTGTTTCCTGTGTGTTTTGAAAAGCCCCTGTGCAGTGTCTGACTGTGGTACTATATAGAGGACTGTCTCAATACTGTGGTCTGACTGTGGTACTATATAGAGGACTGTCTCAATACTGTGGTCTGACTATATAGAGGACTGTCTCAATACTGTGGTCTGACTGTGGTACTATAGAGGACTGTCTCAATACTGTGGTCTGACTGTGGTACTATATAGAGGACTGTCTCAATACTGTGGTCTGACTCTGTACTGTAGAGGACTGTCTCAATACTGTGGTCTGACTGTGGTACTATATAGAGGACTGTCTCAATACTGTGGTCTGACTGTGGTACTATATAGAGGACTGTCTCAATACTGTGGTCTGACTGTGGTACTATATAGAGGACTGTCTCAATACTGTGGTCTGACTGTGGTACTATATAGAGGACTGTCTCAATACTGTGGTCTGACTGTGGTACTATATAGAGGACTGTCTCAATACTGTGGTCTGACTGGTACTAGAGGACTGTCTCAATACTGTGGTCTGACTGGTACTATATAGAGGACTGTCTCAATACTGTGGTCTCTGTACTATATAGAGGACTGTCTCAATACTGTGGTCTGACTGTGGTACTATATAGAGGACTGTCTCAATACTGTGGTCTGACTGTGGTACTATATATATAGAGGACTGTCTCAAACTGTGGTCTGACTGTGGTCTAGAGGACTGTCTCAATACTGTGGTCTGACTGTGGTACTATATAGAGGACTGTCTCAATACTGTGGTCTGACTGTGGTACTATATAGAGGACTGTCTCAATACTGTGGTCTGACTGTGGTACTATATAGAGGACTGTCTCAATACTGTGGTCTGACTGTGGTACTATATAGAGGACTGTCTCAATACTGTGGTCTGACTGTGGTACTATATAGAGGACTGTCTCAATACTGTGGTCTGACTGTGGTACTGTATATAGAGGACTGTCTCAATACTGTGGTCTGACTGTGTACTATATAGAGGACTGTCTCAATGACTGTGGTCTCAATACTGTGGTACTATATAGAGGACTGTCTCAATACTGTGGTCTGACTGTGGTACTATATAGAGGACTGTCTCAATACTGTGGTCTGACTGTGGCACTATATAGAGGACTGTCTCAATACTGTGGTCTGACTGTGGTACTATATTGTAATGAATTTCCTCCTCCGAAGAGGAGAGGCGAAACGGATCGGAGGACCAATATGCGTCGTGGTAAGTGTCCATGGTTCTTTTTAATGCGTTAAGGTACACATGAACAACTGACTACAAAAAACAAGAAATGTGAAAACTCAAAACAGTCCTATCTGGTGCAAACACAGAGACAGGAACAATCACCCACAAACACACAGTGAAACCCAGGCTACCTAAGTATGATTCTCAATCAGAGACAACTAATGACACCTGCCTCTGATTGAGAACCATACTAGGCCGAAACATAGAAATACTCAAATCATAGAAAAACAAACATAGACTGCCCACCCAACTCACGCCCTGACCATACTAACTAATTACAAAACACAGGAAATAAAGGTCAGAACGTGACATATATAGAGGACTGTCTCAATACTGTGGTCTGACTGTGGTACTATATAGAGGACTGTCTCAATACTGTGGTCTGACTGTGGTACTATATAGAGGACTGTCTCAATACTGTGGTCTGACTGTGGTACTTTATAGAGGACTGTCTCAATACTGTGGTTTGACTGTGGTACTATATAGAGGACTGTCTCAATACTGTGGTCTGGGGCGACCTTTCTTCCTTTTCTGCACTAATGTGAGGTTGAAATGTAATCTTAAAGGGGAATGGAAACACTAGGATTCTGAACGCCAGCTAACTGTAACTGTAAACTTCCTAAAGTGTTTATTTTCCCCTTTAAGATCGACAGGCCTATATATTGCTGTCATTCAGGACCATCAAAACCAGCTGAATTGCATAAATGTAATTTAAATGCTTTATTGCTGTGAGGAGGAGATGGACAGAGGGAGATATAGTTGAGAAAGCCAGGATTGGATCCCACAGAGGCAGGACATGTGAGGAATGTGCCATATAAGGACATCTGGGGACTTTTGACCTGAACCCCATGGTGTGTCGCCCCTGCCCCTGCCCCATCCAATGGTGTAGGAGCCGTCCCACTGTTAAGGAAATACATTTTGTCCAAAGAAAGGAAATATATATTATCTTAAGTGGTCTACTAGACGCCTTCAAGACAATGTATATGTTAAACACGAGAGGGTTGGTCACACACTGACACTAATGTTTATTTTCTCTCCACAATGGCAGTGCTGCTACGCCCTCCACTCAGAGCTGGAGACTGGAGGTCACAGGGAAGGCCAGAGCTGGAGACTGGAGGTCACAGGGAAGGCCAGAGCTGGAGACTGGAGGTCACAGGAAAGGCCAGAGCTGGAGACTGGAGGTCACAGGAAAGGCCAGAGCTGGAGACTGGGGGTCACAGGGAAGGCCAGAGCTGGAGACTGGAGGTCACAGGAAAGGCCAGAGCTGGAGACTGGGGGTCACAGGGAAGGCCAGAGCTGGAGACTGGGGGTCACAGGGAAGGCCAGAGCTGGAGACTGGAGGTCACAGGAAAGGCCAGAGCTGGAGACTGGAGGTCACAGGAAAGGCCAGAGCTGGAGAATGGGGGTCACAGGAAAGGCCAGAGCTGGAGACTGGGGGTCACAGGAAAGGCCAGAGCGAGGAGGGACATATAATGACCTGAGAACTAACTCATTAGGAATACAACATCAGGTTCAAACACGCACACACACACGGCCTACCACTAGAGGTTCACAATGATGTAAAATCATGACGCATTTTTTTATGGCCAGCATTTGATACCCAACCTGACACAACAGTGTCATGAACTTTATTTGTGTGTGTGTTGGTGTGTGTGTGTGTGTATGTGTATTTGTGTGTGTGATCAGTGCTGAGGGATTAGGTGAAGACAGCAGTGTGTACATCTGGGGTGCTGTGTCAGCCAGAGATCTGTCCAGAGACCCTGGACTGTGTCCAGCAAACAGGATTGAATGTTACATGGTTCCACAGGCCATGTAAACCAGCAGTCCTAACCTAACCTTAAACTCCACTATAGCCCTAACCCTAACCTCCACTGTAACCCTAACCTAACCTTAAACTCCACTATAGCCCTAACCCTAACCTCCACTGTAACATAACCTAACCTTAAACTCCACTATAGCCCTAACCCTAACCTCCACTGTAACCCTAACCTAACCTTAAACTCCACTATAGCCCTAACCTAACCTTAAACTCCACTGTAAACCTAACCCTAACCTCCACTGTAACCATAACCCTAACCTCCACTGTAACCCTAACCCTAACCTAACCTTAACCTCTACTGTAACCCTAACCTAACCCCAACCTCCACTGTAACCCTAACCCTAACCTCCACTGTAACCCTAACCTAACCTTAAACTCCACTATAGCCCTAACCTAACCTTAAACTCGACTATAGCCCTAACCTAACCCTAACCTCCACTGTAACCTTAACCTAACCCCAACCTCTACTGTAACCCTAACCTAACCTTAAACTCCACTATAGTCCTAACCTAACCTTAAACTCCACTATAGCCCTAACCCTAACCTCCACTGTAACCCTAACCCTAACCTCCACTGTAACCCTAACCTAACCTTAAACTCCACTATAGCCCTAACCTAACCTTAAACTCCACTATAACCATAACCTAACCCTAACCTCTACTGTAACCCTAACCTAACCCTAACCTCCACTGTAACCTTAACCTAACCCCAACCTCTACTGTAACCCTAACCTAACCCTAACCTCTACTGTAACCCTAACCTCAACCTCTACTGTAACCCTAACCTAACCTCCACTGTAACCTTAACCTAACCCCAACCTCTACTGTAACCCTAACCTAACCCTAACCTCCACTGTAACCTTAACCTAACTCCAACCTCTACTGTAACCCTAACCTCCACTGTAACCCTAACCTAACCCTAACCTCCACTGTAACCTTAACCTAACCTTAACCTCTACTGTAACCCTAACCTAACCCTAACCTCCACTGTAACCATAACCTAACCCTAACCTCTACTGTAACCCTAACCTAACCCTAACCTCCACTGTAACCCTAACCTAACCTTAACCTCTACTGTAACCCTAACCTTAACCTCTACTGTAACCCTAACCTAACCCCAACCTCCTGTAACCTTAATCTCCACTGTAGCCCTACTACTGGGGAACTAATGGTCACTGGAGACTCATGGTCACTGGATAATTAATGGTCACTTGAGACTCATGGTCACTGGGGAACTAATGGTCACTGGAGACTCGTGGTCACTGGGGAACTAATGGTCACTGGAGATTCGTGGTCACTGGGGGACTAATGGTCACTTGGGGATTAATGGTCACTGGGGGATTAATGGTCACTGGGGAACTAATGGTCACTGGGGGACTAATGGTCACTGGGGGATTAATGGTCACTGGGGGACTAATGGTCACTGGGGAACTAATGGTCACTGGGGGACTAATGGTCACTGGGGAACTAATTGTCATTGGGGGACTAATGGTCACTGGGGGATTAATGGTCACTGGGGAACTAATGGTCATTGGGGGACTAATGGTCACTGGGGAACTAATGGTCACTGGGGGACTAATGGTCACTGGGGGACTAATGGTCACTGGGGAACTAATGGTCACTGGGGGACTAATGGTCACTGGGGAACTAATGGTCACTGGGGGATTAATAGTCACCAGGGAACTAATGGTGACAGGGGAACTAATGGTCACCGGGGAACTAATGGTCACCAGGGGACTAATGGTCACTGGGGGACTAATGGTCACTGGGGGACTAATGGTCACTGGGGGACTAATGGTCACTGGGGAACTAATTGTCATTGGGGGACTAATGGTCACTGGGGGACTAATGGTCACTGGGGGACTAATGGTCACTAATGGGACTAATGGTCACTGGGGAACTAATGGTCACTGGGGGACTAATGGTCACTGGGGGACTAATGGTCACTGGGGACTAATGGTCACTAATGGGGGACTAATGGTCACTGGGGAACCTAATGGTCACTGGGGGATTAATAGTCACCAGGGAACTAATGGTGACAGGGGAACTAATGGTCACCGGGGAACTAATGGTCACCAGGGGACTAATGGTCACTGGGGGACTAATGGTCACTGGGGGACTAATGGTCACCGGGGAACTAATGGTCACCAGGGGACTAATGGTCACCAGGGGACTAATGGTCTCTGGGGGACTAATGGTCACTGGGGAACTAATGGTCATTGGGGGACTAATGGTCACTGGGGGACTAATGGTCACTGGGGGACTAATGGTCACCGGGGAACTAATTGTCATTGGGGGACTAATGGTCACTGGGGAACTAATGGTCACTGGGGGACTAATGGTCACTGGGGGATTGATGAGCCTTGGACTCCAAGCTTCGTGTTCTTGCACCAGCAGGCTCTGATGTTTGTCAAATGTAACCAGAATAAACTTGCATGAGGAGCATATTTTATCATGGACGTCAGCTTTGTAGTCTGTGGATGGATGTCTCTCTTAGGACAGAAAACACAAATGATATCTTGCTGTTTTTAGACTGTGGATGGATGTCTCTCTTAGGACAGAAAACACAAATGATATCTTGCTGTTTTTAGACTGTGGATGGATGTCTCTCTTAGGACAGAAAACACAAATGATATCTTGCTGTTTTTAGACTGTGGATGGATGTCTCACTTAGAACAGAAAACACTAATGATATCTTGCTGTTTTTAGACTGTGGATGGATGTCTCTCTTAGAACAGAAAACACACGTGATATCTTGCTGTTTTTAGACTGTGGATGGATGTCTCACTTAGAACAGAAAACACTAATGATATCTTGCTGTTTTTAGACTGTGGATGGATGTCTCTCTTAGAACAGAAAACACAAATGATATCTTGCTGTTTTTAGACTGTGGATGGATGTCTCTCTTAGAACAGAAAACACTAATGATATCTTGCTGTTTTTAGACTGTGGATGGATGTCTCTCTTAGAACAGAAAACACAAATGATATCTTGCTGTTTTTAGACTGTGGATGGATGTCTCTCTTAGAACAGAAAACACAAATGATATCTTGCTGTTTTTAGACTGTGGATGGATGTCTCACTTAGAACAGAAAACACACGTGATATCTTGCTGTTTTTGTCAAGTACTTTTGTGAAGTATATTCAGAAATAAAACAAATGCCAATGTGTTGCTGTAACAACAGGTGGACATGGGGGGGTGCTGTGCTCCTCCTGTGGCCCCTGTGACTGAGGTCTGTGACAGGAAGCCAGCGAGGGTCCTTCCTCTCCGACCCACTGGGACAGTCAGTTCATTTGCGTTTACAGTTCTGCAGCTACAGGCTCTGTTCCTGCTCATCACTGAGAGGAAGTAGTCATTTCACATTTCCTGGCTAAATCCGTCCATCTATCTCCTCTTCATCTTCTGGTGTAGTGTGTGTGTGTGGTCTGTTGTGTTGTGTCTGTGTGTGTATGTGTGTATGGGCCTGTGTGTGTGGGGGGGTGCACGTGGGTGTGTGTGTGGTCACGTGTGTGTCTGTGTCTCTGTGTGTGTGTCTGTTGTGTTGTGTCTGCATGTGTGTGTGTGTCTCTGTGTCTCTGTGTGTGTGTTGGTTTATCCGCCCATCCTTTCTGTGGATTTTAGAGTACTACAGTACATGACCCTGTGATGGCTTTTCAGTGACGTTGGCATCCAGACCAGGGTCTCCTTCATCACAGAGCTGTTTGGTGAGGAGCCTCGCTGAGTTTTTCCAGCTACTCCTTTTCCTTCCTGTCTTTATCCAAACATCCAAAGGAGGCTGGGAAGGATTTTCTTCTCTCACCGCTCTCCTCCGTGGCAACTGGGAAAGATCTTCTCTCACCGCTCTCCTCCGTGGCAACTGGGAAAGATCTTCTCTCACCTCTCTCCTCCGTGGCAACTGGGAAAGATCTTCTCTCACCGCTCTCCTCCGTGGCAACTGGGAAAGATCTTCTCTCACGGCTCTCCTCCGTGGCCACTGGGGAGGTTCTTCTTCTCTCACCGCTCTCCTCCGTGGCCACTGGGGAGGTTCTTCTTCTCTCACGGCTCTCCTCCGTGGCCACTGGGGAGGTTCTTCTTCTCTCACCGCTCTCCTCTGTGGCCACTGGGGAGGTTCTTCTTCTCACACCGCTCTCCTCCGTGGCCACTGGGGAGGTTCTTCTTCTCTCACCGCTCTCCTCCGTGGCCACTGGGGAGGTTCTTCTTCTCTCACCGCTCTCCTCCGTGGCCACTGGGGAGGTTCTTCTTCTCTCACCGCTCTCCTCCGTGGCCACTGGGGAGGTTCTTCTTCTCTCACCGCTCTCCTCCGTGGCCACTGGGGAGGTTCTTCTTCTCTCACCGCTCTCCTCCGTGGCCACTGGGGAGGTTCTTCTTCTCTCACCGCTCTCCTCCGTGGCCACTGGGGAGGTTCTTCTTCTCACACCGCTCTCCTCCGTGGCCACTGGGGAGGTTCTTCTTCTCTCACCGCTCTCCTCTGTGGCCACTGGGGAGGTTCTTATTCTCTCACCGCTCTCCTCCGTGGCCACTGGGGAGATTCTTATTCTCTCACCGCTCTCCTCCGTGGCCACTGGGGAGGTTCTTATTCTCTCACCGCTCTCCTCCGTGGCCACTGGGGAGGTTCTTATTCTCTCACCGCTCTCCTCCGTGGCCACTGGGGAGATTCTTATTCTCTCACCGCTCTCCTCCGTGGCCACTGGGGAGGTTCTTCTTCTCTCACCACTCTCCTCCGTGGCCACTGGGGAGGTTCTTCTTCTCTCACCGCTCTCCTCTGTGGCCACTGGGGAGTTTCTTCTTCTCTCACCGCTCTCCTCCGTGGCCACTGGGGAGGTTCTTCTTCTCTCACCGCCACCCACTGGGGAGGTTCTTCTTGGCCACCGCTCTCCTCCGGGGCCAGGTTCTTCTTCTCTCACCGCTCTCCTCCGTGGCCACTGGGGAGGTTCTTATTCTCTCACCGCTCTCCTCCGTGGCCACTGGGGAGGTTCTTCTTCTCTCACCGCTCTCCTCCGTGGCCACCCACTGGGGAGGTTATTCTTCTCTCACCGCTCTCCTCCGTGGCCATTGGGGAGATTCTTATTCTCTCACCGCTCTCCTCCGTGGCCACTGGGGAGGTTCTTCTTCTCTCACCGCTCTCCTCCGTGGCCACTGGGGAGATTCTTCTTCTCTCACCACTCTCCTCCGTGGCCACTGGGGAGGTTCTTCTTCTCTCACCGCTCTCCTCTGTGGCCACTGGGGAGTTTCTTCTTCTCTCACCGCTCTCCTCCGTGGCCACTGGGGAGGTTCTTCTTCTCTCACCGCTCTCCTCCGTGGCCACTGGGGAGGTTCTTCTTCTCTCACCGCTCTCCTCCGTGGCCACCCACTGGGGAGGTTATTCTTCTCTCACCGCTCTCCTCCGTGGCCATTGGGGAGATTCTTATTCTCTCACCGCTCTCCTCCGTGGCCACTGGGGAGGTTCTTCTTCTCTCACCGCTCTCCTCCGTGGCCACCCACTGGGGAGGTTATTCTTCTCTCACCGCTCTCCTCCGTGGCCACTGGGGAGATTCTTATTCTCTCACCGCTCTCCTCCGTGGCCACTGGGGAGATTCTTATTCTCTCACCTCTCTCCTTCGTGGCCACCCACTGGGGAGGTTCTTCTTCTCACACCGCTCTCCTCCGTGGCCACTGGGGAGGTTCTTCTTCTCACACCGCTCTCCTCTGTGGCCACTGGGGAGGTTCTTCTTCTCTCATCACTCTCCTCCGTGGCCACTGGTTAGAGGCCTCATTACTTTATGTACTTCACACTCCGTTCTTCACGCTCATTACTGGATTGTTGACAGAATGGTTGCATAACAGCCCAACTGTTTATCAGAACAGAATGTTGTTGCTTCAGTGTTGAAAATGAAGATCTTGTAGATAGATAGGCACAATATGATGTATTTTTTAATACCGTATAATACTGTAGATACACTTAATGTTGTGGCATCGAGACATACTGGCCCTATGAAAACCTCTTGGCTTTAACCACTCATGACCATTGGACAACCAAACCACCAAAAGTTAGGTCTGACATTTTGCCGACTGGAAGCTCCGGTAATCCTCACTCAGTAACAGTCTAATTGCTCAATATGACATCTGGCTGCACTCTTCTGGCTACGTAGAGTCTCTTAAGTCTACTTGATTTATACAGTTGACTTTTCCAAGCCAGGGATTATGAAACCTTACTCGAACAAGCATGGGAAATGTGCTGTGGTCTGTGCAACTCATAATGTTGGCGATCAGGCTTGGTTTGTGAGTGAGTATACAGATATTGTACATGTAAAAAGTCCTGATTCCGATACGTCACGTTTTCAAAGGTTCCCTTACTTGGTCTGTGGACTAGCCTATTCCTCCACCTGGATGGATTCTCCTAAAAAATGCCATGCTTCTTTTTTAGGGGTCAAAGGTCATATCTGGCCCGCCCTCCCACCGGCCGTCCACCCCTCCCTCTCCACGGCGCTGGCCGACAGGAAACAATGTGCTTTAACAGACCACCTTTTCCCATATCCTGGGAGGAGCCTGCGGTCGGCGCTGGGATAAGAACAATGACAGGAAACACGGAGAGGAGTGAGAGAGTTCTCTGGGAGACGTTGGAATGGTGGAGAATGCATGGTGGAGGCCTGGAGGGGTGGAGGTGTGGGGGCCTGGAGGGCTGGAGGGCTAGAGGTATGGGGACCTGGAGGGGTGGAGGGCTAGAGGTGTGGGGGCCTGGAGGGGTGGAGGGGTGGAAGGGTGGAGGGATAGAGGGGTGGAGGGCTAGAGGGGTGGAGGGCTGCAGGGGTGGAGGGCTAGAGGGGTGGAGGGCTAGAGGGGTGGAGGGCTAGAGGTGTGGGGGCCTGGAGGGCTAGAGGGGTGGAAGGGTGGAGGGATAGAGGGGTGGGGGCTGGAGGGCTAGAGGTGTGGGGGCCTGGAGGGCTAGAGGTGTGGTGGCCTAGAGGGCTAGAGGTGTGGAGGGCTGGAGGGGTAGAGGGGTGGAGGGATGGAGGGCTGGAGGGCTGGAGGGCTAGAGGTGTGGGGGCCTGGAGGGCTAGAGGGATGGAGGTCTGGAGGGGTAGAGGTGTGGGGGCCTGGAGGGCTAGAGGGGTGGAGGGCTAGAGGTGTGGGGGCCTGGAGGGCTAGAGGGGTGGAGGGATGGAGGGCTAGAGGAGTGGAGGGCTGGAGGGGTAGAGGGATGGAGGGCTGGAGGGGTGGAGAGTAAGTGGGGTGGAGGGCTGGAGGGGTGGAGGGATGGAGGGCTAGGGATGGAGGGATGGAGGGATGGAGGGCTGGAGGGATGGAGTGCTAGAGGGATGGAGGGCTGGAGGGGTGGAGGGATGGAGGGGTGGAGGGGGCTAGAGGGATGGAGGGCTGGAGGGATGGAGGGCTGGAGGGATGGAGGGCTAGAGGGATGGAGGGCTGGAGGGTTGGAGGGCTGGAGGAAGGCACACCTAGTGTGAGTGGACCGGCTGGACATTTGCTCTTAGCATTCCTCTGAATAGCAGAGGAACTGTGTTTATTAGCCCCCTGATTGTTTCAGTAATGTCTTAATGGGCACTTCTAGGAATTACTAAGGACTTTGTTCCTTCCTTGAGAACTTGTTTGGGTTCAAGTTGCTCGCCTGATACTAACTGTAAGTTAAGTGTGCCTGGAAAAGACTTGGTTTCACAAGCTGGTTTGGGAAATGAATTGGAGTTTACATGTTTAGTGAGTCAGTGATGAACAACAGGCAATCAAACATGGAACACAAACGTGTTTCCTGCATCTGACAAAACTGTACTGTGCTTTTAGTTGCGCATTATCATGCCAGCAATATTGGCAACCTAATTACTAAATAGTTATGACTAAATAATTTCCCTTTGACCTTCACAGATCATTTATCATCTGGACTTTGGGGAGGGATTTTGTCTTATGAGAAATCCCACAATGAAACATGGCTTTGAGACGTTTCCTCACCTAACCTCGATAAACAACAATATGTGAGAAACACTATAGGAATGGTCCCATCGCTTGCATGTTCATCAACTTCTACAGAAAGCCTTTAGTATCTGTTCTCTGTTAGGGTTGTGGTATGCCCATAACTTTCAGAGCATTCTGTTTCACAGAATTTCAGTGAGACCCTTGTAAATCTATTCAATCATGATGAGTGTTACGCTGCATGCATCCCAAACCACCAATGACACCCAAAAACCTCACTGTGGAATCAAATGGGAGCGCCCTGACAGTTTACAATTTATGACCCCATGTCTGTCTGTCGGTAAGGCCAAGCGGACTGATGGGCCAACGGAGCACCAGACTTCCTGCGGGCCCCACCCAGCCATCCAGCCCAGCCAGCCCAGGTCACATCCACTCAACTGGGCCACGGAGCTCAGAGCTTGACCTAACCCCTCCACACCCTCCACACCCAGCCTCAGCCAAGAAGTCATTCCATTGTTCTCAAGAGTGCAGACATCCTATACTCGGCAAGCCCAGATTATGTTCTAAGCATTTATCTCTTTGCCAGATGTGTGTCTGTCTCTGGTAGTTCATAAGTATAGTAGCCAATGGTGTGGTTGTTCGTATTGTGTTGTCATCATCGCTGGTTTTTACTGTCACTAATGGCAATGATGGTGTGACTGGAAATGATCTTCGACAATACGTTGTGGTTGAAGCAAAGTGGGCAGATTTTCGCCTATAGCCTACCCTATAAACTGACTGGATCCACCAGTAATGGAGGTCAATTCCATTCAATTTCATTTCCTCATGCAAAAAGCACTTGATTACGATGTTGTGGTCAAGGGATTATCCTGTCAACATGGCCCTCCTCAAGCAAACCTCAAAAAGAATGTCCCACACATACTTCCACAGATACGTAGTTCTGGAATGTGTTAGAGAAGTTGTCAGTGTTCCATGGAAGGCAGGCCAAGCCTGCTCTATGCAATCTATCTGACCCTCGCTCATCTTTCACCCACACACTGACAGACACACGGGGAATCTGGGTCTATGGCAGATACAGGCTACGTCCCAAATGGCACCCCATTCGCTACATAGTGTACTACTTTTGACCAGTGCCATATGGGCCCTGCTCAACAGTAGTGTGCTACATTGGGAATAGGGTGCCATTTGGGACGTATGCATAGTGTGTAGAGACAGGCTATGACCCCTTATAGTTTAGAAAATATTTAGGTGGTGATGGGATTCAGTTCCATTGCTTCTCTTCTAAAGCCAGACACGGGGAGTGCTAATGTTTTGCCAGAGTTAAACTCTGAAGGAAGTAAGATTAGGGTTGGTCGTCATCATCACTAAAAGCCATTATGTAGAACTGAAGGTATTGGAGCAGGGTTCAAATCTCTCTCTCTCTCTTCCATTTGCATCTCCATTTGGTAGAGATTGATTACATTGCACCTGTTTCAGCTGCCCAGGGTGAGTGTGACACAGACGTCATTATGGCCGCACAGTGACGCCTATGGGCCCTTTGTAACGTTCGGCTAGATCCAAGAGGGCTGCCAAGAGTAGGAGGGAGGGGCAGTGTCATAGAAGGGTCAATCATCTCAACATTTGGTGCCTTTTTGGAGTCATGTTCCGGTGGTACAAACATAGTGACATTCCTGACCATTAGTTCTAATAGGTTAGTTGATGGAGCTACAGCTCAACGTACTCTGGCTGAGTTTCTCTGAGGGGAAGGTTGACGTTGCCTGGAAGTGTTGGTTGTGGGACGTTTTTGGGCCTTCCATCCTAACAGTTCAGGTCCGTACCGGACCTGGGGAAAGCTGATCAAGAAGACCCGGAGAATTCTACACTGAACATTCTGCATTGTCAGAGATGGAGTCGCCGTTCCTATAGAAATATAAATTGCAGAATGGTTGTTCCATAGAGATCCATTGACCAGACAGTTGACAGAAGCCATGGTATTACTGGCCATGTGAATGCTATACTTAGTAAACAGGCAGTGGTCATGAGACAAGGGGAACTGTTTGCGACTGAGCACCAGAGCAGACGGATCACAAGTTCAATGCCGTATTTTTTAAAACAGGAAGTGAGTCTGTGTTCTGTACATAATACATTTCAGATTTCGATCCGTACAACAATACAGAACTGAGCGGAAGCCATTTTTTTGATATTGTTGTTGTGGATTGTCATAGATAGGAACAATCATTTCAAGCGTGTCAACCTTACATATACAGTATCATGTCTTTGATGAGTGACTTTTAAGAGGTGAAAGGAGATGTTCTGCTACAGTAACCCAGTGACTGAGAGGAAAATATGGAGCAGTGTGTCACAATGAGGAAGCGGACATGCATCCTCTGATGAAAAACAACTCCAACTCTCTATAGGAAGTTCCAGACACAGTCCCAGTCCCAGTTCCAGACCCAGTTGTGGACCCAGACCTAGTTCCAGACCCAGATCCAGTCCCAGACCCAGTCGCAGTTCCAGACCCAGTTCCGGACCCAGACCCAGTCGCAGTTCCAGACCCAGTTCCGGACCCAGTTGTGGACCCAGACCTAGTTCCAGACCCAGTTCCGGACCCAGATCCAGTCCCAGTCGCAGTTCCAGACCCAGTTCCGGACCCAGACCCAGTCGCAGTTCCAGACCCAGTTCCGGACCCAGACCCAGTCGCAGTTCCAGACCTAATCCTAGACCCAGACCCAGTTCCAGACCCAGTTCCAGACCTAGTCCCAGACCCAGTCCCAGACCTAGTCCCAGACCCAGTTCCAGACCCAGTTCCAGACCCAGTTCCAGATGCAGTTCCAGACCTAGTCGCAGTTCCAGACCTAGTCCCAGACCCAGTTAGAGAACTAGTTCCAGACCCAGTCCCAGTTCCAGTCCCAGATCCAATCCTAGACCCAGTTCCAGACTCAGTTCCAGACCCAGTCGCAGTTCCAGACCCAGACACAGTCGCAGTTCCAGACCCAGACCCAGTTCCGGACCCAGTTCCAGTCCCAGATCCAGTCCCAGACCCAGTTCCAGTGTCAGACCCAGTTCCAGACCCAGACCCAGACGCAGTTTCAGACCCAGTTCTAGTTCCAGACCCAGACACAAGATCAAAGAGGTGGATACAATAACATGAACAAGATGGCTTTCTCAGGGACATTGGTCAACAAGATGCCTTTCTCAGGGACATTGATCAACAAGATGCCTTTCTCAGGGACATTGATCAACAAGATGCCTTTCTCAGGGACATTGATACAAGATGCCTTTCTCAGGGACATTGGTCAACAAGATGCCTTTCTCAGGGACATTGATCAACAAGATGCCTTTCTCAGGGACATTGATCAACAAGATGCCTTTCTCAGGGACATTGATCAACAAGATGCCTTTCTCAGGGACATTGATACAAGATGCCTTTCTCAGGGACATTGATCAACAAGATGCCTTTCTCAGGGATATATAGCATAGTATTGATGGCTAATGTTTTCCAGTAATGCATATCCTCTGAGCTCTGTTGGTTCTCATAATGGGACGAGAAAATCAAACATGCAACTTAATTTGACCAAGAAATATGCATAGCAGATGTTAAAATAGGTTAGCTGGGAGGTTATGCCCCAGGGAACTTAATCATTAAGTATTTTTCAAAGTAATCCCCAATTTGCTTTAAACAAAAAGCAGATGTCTAGAGTTTAGATTTCAACAAACATTGATTAAATCATTACGGTTCATTTCAGCACTTTGGTGTTTTCCCGGCATGAATTATTTGAAGATATTGAAGTTCCCTACTGATGGAAATGACTTTTCTCTCCTGTATGCTTATAACGCTTGTATTAACTTGTAACAGCTTTCATACAGGGGATTCTAGATCTCATGTGAAACCAATGAATCAATACAAATAGGAGTGTTTGTAGTGTAGCAATCAATACTAATTTCATGCAATAGCAAGATTTGTTCAAAGCACAGATGATGATAAAACAGACATGCATCATGTCCAATAAAACAAAACCTCACATGTTGTTTGATGTGCTGAAATGACCATTGACTTAATTTAAGAGGAGAATGATTTGAAGCCAGGCTACAAATTGCTTAGACCACACAGACAGTTTTGATACACTACCACTATGGACCAACAGCTTGTCTAGGACTGTGTACTGTCTGTCTCTCATCTGTGTGTATGTTTTAGAGAGTGTGTGTGTGTGTGTGTGTGTGTGTGTGCGTGCGTGCGTGCGTGTGTGCGTGTGTGCGTGTGTACACTGCGTACACCACGGCCCATCAGTGTTGGTTTCACAACTCAGTACAGAATAACACAAACCAGAAGTGTCAAAGCGACGTTTGTTAATGACCTATAATTGCATTACACTTCACAAACATTCAGTACAGCATTCTCCACAATAAAAAGAATAAACAGTTTGGCACCTGTACAATGTCAACACTCAGCGCAAGGAAAAACATTAGATTCATAGAAGAACAGAGAAACATGCCTAAGTTCCTAAGTAGAACTCAGAATTGAGTGGAACACAAAACAGTTTGTTCTATATCCTGTCCCTCGACTACCAAAGACAAAATGAACATTACAATGAGTACAGACACCATCCATAATACATGTCAGACCCAGCCATCAGTTATCATGTATAATGAAAACAGAACTGCAGCTCTACAATATCAAGGTATACAATACTACAACAAAGTTCATGAAAACAGTGCTGACAAAATCCACATGACATACAACGGTTGATAGGTAACTCATGGTTGACAGGTAACTCATGGTTGATAGGTAACTCATGGTTGATAGGTAACTCATGGTTGACAGGTAACTCATGGTTGATAGGTAACTCATGGTTGATAGGTAACTCATGGTTAATAGGTAACTCATGGTTGATAGGTAACTCATGGTTGATAGGTAACTCATGGTTGATAGGTAACTCATGGTTAATAGGTAACTCATGGTTGATAGGTAACTCATGGTTGATAGGTAACTCATGGTTGATAGGTAACTCATGGTTAATAGGTAACTCATGGTTGATAGGTAACTCATGGTTGATAGGTAACTCATGGTTGATAAGTAACTCATGGTTGACAGGTAACTCATGGTTGATAGGTAACTCATGGTTGATAGGTAACTCATGGTTGATAGGTAACTCATGGTTGATAGGTAACTCATGGTTGACAGGTAACTCATGGTTGATAGGTAACTCATGGTTGATAGGTAACTCATGGTTGACAGGTAACTCATGGTTGACAGGTAACTCATGGTTGATAGGTAACTCATGGTTAATAGGTAACTCATGGTTGATAGGTAACTCATGGTTGATAGGTAACTCATGGTTGATAGGTAACTCATGGTTAATAGGTAACTCATGGTTGATAGGTAACTCATGGTTGATAGGTAACTCATGGTTGATAGGTAACTCATGGTTGACAGGTAACTCATGGTTGATAGGTAACTCATGGTTGATAGGTAACTCATGGTTGATAGGTAACTCATGGTTAATAGGTAACTCATGGTTGATAAGTAACTCATGGTTAATAGGTAACTCATGGTTAATAGGTAACTCATGGTTGATAGGTAACTCATGGTTGATAGGTAACTCATGGTTGATAGGTAACTCATGGTTGATAGGTAACTCATGGTTGACAGGTAACTCATGGTTGATAGGTAACTCATGGTTGATAGGTAACTCATGGTTGATAGGTAACTCATGGTTGATAGGTAACTCATGGTTGATAGGTAACTCATGGTTGATAGGTAACTCATGGTTAATAGGTAACTCATGGTTGACAGGTAACTCATGGTTGATAAGTAACTCATGGTTGATAGGTAACTCATGGTTGACAGGTAACTCATGGTTGATAGGTAACTCACGGTTGATAGGTAACTCATGGTTGACAGGTAACTCATGGTTGACAGGTAACTCATGGTTGATAGGTAACTCATGGTTGATAGGTAACTCATGGTTGACAGGTAACTCATGGTTGATAGGTACGGTTGATAGGTAACTCATGGTTGATAGGTAACTCATGGTTGACAGGTAACTCATGGTTGATAAGTAACTCATGGTTGATAGGTAACTCATGGTTGACAGGTAACTCATGGTTGATAGGTAACTCATGGTTGACAGGTAACTCACGGTTGACAGGTAACTCACGGTTGATAGGTAACTCATGGTTGATAGGTAACTCATGGTTGATAGGTAACTCATGGTTGACAGGTAACTCACGGTTGATAGGTAACTCATGGTTGATAGGTAACTCACGGTTGACAGGTAACTCATGGTTGACAGGTAACTCATGGTTGACAGGTAACTCATGGTTGATAGGTAACTCATGGTTAATAGGTAACTCATGGTTGATAAGTAACTCATGGTTGACAGGTAACTCATGGTTAATAGGTAACTCATGGTTAATAGGTAACTCATGGTTGATAGGTAACTCATGGTTAATAGGTAACTCATGGTTGATAGGTAACTCATGGTTGACAGGTAACTCATGGTTGATAGGTAACTCACGGTTGACAGGTAACTCACGGTTGATAGGTAACTCATGGTTGATAGGTAACTCATGGTTGATAGGTAACTCATGGTTGACAGGTAACTCATGGTTGACAGGTAACTCATGGTTGACAGGTAACTCACGGTTGATAGGTAACTCATGGTTGATAGGTAACTCACGGTTGACAGGTAACTCATGGTTGACAGGTAACTCATGGTTGACAGGTAACTCATGGTTGATAGGTAACTCATGGTTGATAGGTAACTCATGGTTGATAGGTAACTCATGGTTGATAGGTAACTCATGGTTGACAGGTAACTCATGGTTGATAAGTAACTCATGGTTGATAGGTAACTCACGGTTGATAGGTAACTCATGGTTGACAGGTAACTCACGGTTGACAGGTAACTCACGGTTGATAGGTAACTCATGGTTGACAGGTAACTCATGGTTGATAGGTAACTCATGGTTGATAGGTAACTCATGGTTGATAGGTAACTCACGGTTGATAGGTAACTCATGGTTGATAGGTAACTCACGGTTGACAGGTAACTCATGGTTGACAGGTAACTCATGGTTGACAGGTAACTCATGGTTGATAGGTAACTCATGGTTAATAGGTAACTCATGGTTGATAAGTAACTCATGGTTGACAGGTAACTCATGGTTAATAGGTAACTCATGGTTAATAGGTAACTCATGGTTGATAGGTAACTCATGGTTGACAGGTAACTCATGGTTGATAGGTAACTCATGGTTGACAGGTAACTCACGGTTGACAGGTAACTCACGGTTGATAGGTAACTCATGGTTGATAGGTAACTCATGGTTGATAGGTAACTCATGGTTGACAGGTAACTCATGGTTGACAGGTAACTCATGGTTGATAGGTAACTCATGGTTGACAGGTAACTCACGGTTGATAGGTAACTCATGGTTGATAGGTAACTCACGGTTGACAGGTAACTCATGGTTGACAGGTAACTCATGGTTGACAGGTAACTCATGGTTGATAGGTAACTCATGGTTGATAGGTAACTCATGGTTGATAGGTAACTCATGGTTGACAGGTAACTCATGGTTGATAGGTAACTCATGGTTAATAGGTAACTCATGGTTGATAAGTAACTCATGGTTGACAGGTAACTCATGGTTAATAGGTAACTCATGGTTAATAGGTAACTCATGGTTGATAGGTAACTCACGGTTGACAGGTAACTCATGGTTGACAGGTAACTCATGGTTGACAGGTAACTCATGGTTGATAGGTAACTCATGGTTGATAGGTAACTCATGGTTGATAGGTAACTCATGGTTGACAGGTAACTCATGGTTGATAGGTAACTCATGGTTGATAGGTAACTCATGGTTGATAGGTAACTCATGGTTGATAGGTAACTCATGGTTGACAGGTAACTCATGGTTGATAGGTAACTCATGGTTGATAAGTAACTCATGGTTGATAGGTAACTCACTTAAGTAGTGAGAAACATAAATACCCTATAGACTCCTCCTTGAACATGTTGTATTTCTATATTGGCATATCCATAGACATACATATTGAAATATACAGGAAACACAAACACTTTGTCTCTCTCTCTCTCTCTCTCCGTCTCGTTCTCTTTCCCCGTCTCTCCCTCTCTCCACCCCACTCTCTGCCTCCCTCTCCCCCGTCTCTCTCTCTTTCTCCCTCTCTCCACCCCACTCTCTGCCTCCCTCTCCCCCGTCTCTCTCTCTTTCTCCCTCTCTTCACCCCACTCTCTGCCTCCCTCTCCCCCGTCTCTCTCTCTTTCTCCCTCTCTTCACCCCACTCTCTGCCTCCCTCTCCCTCTCTCTCCCTCCCCCCCTCTCTCTCACGCGCTCTCTCTCCCTCCACATTAAGTATCCACGTGTGAGCAGAATTCTCTCCAGCATTTGGATATGAAGCAACTCTATGAAAAAAAAATACTTATATACTTAAACAAGACTTACATACATTCAACTATGACAGATAAAACTGAGGCAAAACCAAGGTCATTTTATGTGCCAGACATAAACTCCCACAGAGGGACTAAACCCTAGTCTAGAGAAGGGAGAAGACCGCTGGACAGGGAAATTAACATTGTACACTAAACCCTAGTCTAGAGAAGGGAGAAGACCGCTGGACAGGGAAATACACTGACAGGAAATGAACATTCTAATGGGTGGTCCATCTTGTACTACTGAAACATAGTTATAAATAAGTAGCCATCAATGACCATGCAAATTCAAACCACAGACAACAACACATGATAACACATTCAATGCTAATTGCTGTAAAAGAAAACAATTGTAACTGTACACTGTATAAAAAAAATCCACTGTGACGTTTAGTTACTTGTCTTGTCATAAAGAGAGACATAAAGAGCCTGCCAATCTTAATACATAATCCAGTGCTTAAGGTCCATGTACATTAGGTTTCCTTTGTCCTTTACAGAATGGAAGTAATTATATCACCAGAAGGCCCAACAAGTTAATTGCACTGTACTCCTCTTGGGTCAGAGGTTGTTGTAGAGTCTCAGGCTCTTGGGTCAGAAGTTGTTGTAGAGTCTCAGGCTCTTGGGTCAGAGGTTTTTGTACAGTCGTAGGCCCTTCAGTCCACAGGATGAAACGGCAAGATTGATTCCTTACACTAAAACCCTTAAGGTAGTATAGGTAGTGTCCATTCCTTACACTAAAATCCTTAAGGTAGTGTAGGTAGTGTCCATTCCTTACACTAAAATCCTTAAGGTAGTGTAGGTAGTGTCCATTCCTTACATTAAAACCCTTAAGGTAGTGTAGGTAGTGTCCATTCCTTACACTAAAACCCTTAAGGTAGTGTAGGTAGTGTCCATTCCTTACACTAAAACCCTTAAGGTCGTGTAGGTAGTGTCCATTCCTTACACTAAAACCCTTAAGGTAGTGTAGGTAGTGTCCATTCCTTACACTAAAACCCTTAAGGTAGTGTAGGTAGTGTCCATTCCTTACACTAAAACCCTTAAGGTAGTGTAGGTAGTGTCCATTCCTTTACACAGGTGTCTCTAGTTAAGTGCCTATTCCGTCCTCGTGAAGTTAAAGTGGATCAGTTGAAGGTAACTGTATTGACCAGATCAAGAGGCTGAGTAGTGCTCCCTATAAACGTTCATGTACTTTTTCACCATCATCCAATTGCTGTGAAGGCTACTGCCAAGAAGTTTGAGAAAATGTTCTAGAATATGGTGGGAAAAGAGTTCCAAATTGTCTGCAGCCATTTCAACTGAAAGTTTAACTGCCACTGTGTAACTGTACAGACCCAAGACCCGCGACTTCCGACCTTCAGCCTCAGGCAAACGGGTTGTCCGACCGGAGTATGGTGGGTGTCACCGTCTCGACGTCGTGGTAGCTGTTCTTGCCGTTCATGTGTTCGGTGTGCCCGTCGATGCTGTAGCAGCGATGCACCTCCGTCAGGGATGACGCCACGTATGAGGCTGAGCGGAAGACATCTGCGTGGGCAAAGTTACTGCCAAACTGGATCCTCTGCTGGTTCCAGTGCCTTCGCAAAACACCTTGGACCTGGAAGGAAGAAAGTCCCATCGGACAACAGTTTACATTGCTTCAACGTGACACCTTATCAAAGTCATTATGGTTGCATCAGCTCAGCTTTCTGACGGAGAGTTAGTTCAGAATTGACGTAATATCCCGCTGAAGTCTTACCTCCCCATTGAAGAAGCAGAAGATGGTGGCAACCAGGAGACCCTGAGGATAGAAAGAGGATACTTCAACACAAAGAAGATAACACTAACCAGCTTGGGACACTACTCTAACTTAACTTCTAGAGTTGACTTAGAAGTTCTAGAAGGTCTCTAGAGTTCTAGAAATTTGAGAATGTTCTAGAGTTGTCCTACCTGGTAGTGCATGAGGATGTTCATAATATAGTCGTAGATCTCCAAGGCGAAGCGTCCCTGGGGTTTGTAGGGGAACAAGACAAACTGGATGCCCAGGAGAGGGACTAGGATCAGGGTGGCTCTCACAGCCTTCATGTAGAGGCTAGATTCAGCTTGATGGGTCACCTAGAATACAATACAACTTTATTAGTCCATTTGTTACAGCAAATAGAGGAAATTATCTTCTGCTTGTTGGTGGATTACCTTCAGTTTGGTGATGAGGACACGCACAATGTTTAACAGGAAGAACAGATTCACCTGGAGAGAGAGGGGGAGGAGAGAGGGGGAGGGAGGGAGGGATAGAGAAGGGGGTAGGAGGGAGGGAGGGGGGGAGAAGAGACAGAGAGAGACAGAGACAGAGAGAGACAGAGAGAGAGAGAGAGAGAGAGAGAGAGGGAGAGAGAGGGACAGAGAGAGACAGAGAGAGAGAGAGAGAGAGAGAGAGAGAGGGAGAGAGAGAGAGACAGAGAGAGAGATTTTGGAAATAAGCCAATGTGTCCAGTGAGTCCAGCCAGAGACATGTCCATTATGTCCAAAGTAAATGTACTTAAAATCCCACCCAGAGTATAAAGGAGACCTGAGGTTGATGACTGTTCTGTTTACAGTGATCACACAAGGGGAAGAACAGGGATGGTCATCAACGTTAGTTAATGTACTTGGAATTGTGTCTTAAAGAAGGGCTCACCAGCAGGGCAGCACAGATGGGACCATGGATAATGTAGAGGAGGGAAGTGTTGGAGCTGATCCAACAACTGTGGAGGAGAGAGGGAGATGTTGTCTACCTCACTTGCTTTGGCAATGTTAACACATGTTTCCCATGCCAATAAAGCCCTTGAATTGAATTGAATTGATGCCAAGAGATATTTGACTCAACATGGCTTATCCATGAATTACTGTATGTGGCAGAGAATGGCATACTTATCAAAGACCAGAGAGAAAGATATCAAAATACTTACTTATCATTGTAGTAGTAGCTTCGTGCTATTGCATGTATCAATGCAGGTATGAGTGGAAATCCTGGGAGATTATTCAATAATTGATTTTAATGGATGACATAATGGACAAACAACTGTAATTCAACATGAAATGAACCTCTAGAAACGTCCCTTAAAAAGGCAAGCGTTGTTTAATCGTGTAATAGTTAGTGAATGGTTTCATTAGTTAATAGTTTTGTTGTAACTTCACGTACCCCATCCAAGCAGGTAGTACCACATGAGGTGTTGTTTCTCGGCGAACACAGCCACGACGATGAGTGTGTGCAGGTAGATGCCCTCACACAGCATCCAGAAGTAGTTACAGCCAAACAGGTACAGGTGAATAAACATGATCACCTTACAGCTCACCTGGTGGGGGGTGGGGTAGCAGAACTAGTATCAGCTTGGAATATCCCCTGTCAGTGTCAACCAACAGTCTATGGTTGAGTAGACATTTTTGTCTACTGAGCTTGGAAATGCTTTGCTCATTATTTACATCCTAAGTTAATTCTGTTCTTGTGAAACAGGTTGGGACCTTTAATATATAAACCTTTACTATATTTACACCTTTAATATACACTGCTGTTCAAACGTTTGGGGTCACTTAGAAATGTCCTTGTTTTTTAAAGAAAAGCACATTTGTTGTCCATTAAAATAACATCAAATTGATCAGAAATACAATGTAGACATTGTTAATGTTGTAAATGATTATTGTCGCTGGAAATGGCTGATATTTTATGGAATATCTTCATAGACCTACAGAGGCCCATTATCAGCAACCATCACTCCTGTGTTCCAATGGCACGTTGTGTTAGCTAATCCAAGTTTATCATTTTAAAAGGCAATTGATCATTAGAAAACCCTTTTTCAATTACGTTTTCACAGCTGAAAACTGTTGTGCTGATTAAGGAAGCAATAAAACTGTCCTTCTTTAGACTAGTTGAGTATCTGGAGCATCAGCATTTGTGGGTTCGATTACAGGCTCAAAATGGCTAGAAACAAAGACCTTTCTTCTGAAACTCGTCAGTCTATTCTTGTTCTGAGAAATGAAGGCTATTCCATAATAGAAATGGTCAAGAAACTGAAGATCTCGTACAACGCTGTGTACTACTCCCTTCACAGAACAGTGCAAACTGGCTCTAACAAGAATAGAAAGAGGAGTGGGAGGCCCAGGTGCACAACTGAGCAAGAGGACAAGTACATTAGAGTACCTAGTTTGAGAAACAGACGCCTCACAAATCCTCAACTGGCATCTTCAATAAATAGTACCTGCAAAACACCAGTCTCAACGCCAACAGTGAAGAGATGACTCTGGGATGCTGGCCTTCTAGGCCAATGAGTAAGTGTGTCCAAACGGTATCGGCTTTTTTGGTCCTCCAATAATCGGTATCGGTGTTGAAAAATCATAATCGGTCGACCTCTAGTCCAAAACTTTGACTGGTACTGTACATGTACAGTATAATTTGTGTTGCTTTGCATACTGACAGGGTTGTACTGTACTAGTCCCTGGTTGTTAGTCATCATACTGACAGGGTTGTACTGTACTAGTCCCTGGTTGTTAGTCATCATACTCACAGGGTTGCTCTGCACTAGTCCCTGGTTGTTAGTCATCATACTCACAGGGTTGCTCTGCACTAGTCCCTGGTTGTTAGTCATCATACTCACAGGGTTGTACTGTACTAGTCCCTGGTTGTTAGTCATCATACTGACAGGGTTGTACTAGTCCCTGGTTGTTAGCCTTCATACTGACAGGGTTGCTCTGCACTAGTCCCTGGTTGTTAGTCATCATACTGACAGGGTTGTACTAGTCCCTGGTTGTTAGTCATCATACTGACAGGGTTGCTCTGCACTAGTCCCTGGTTGTTAGTCATCATACTCACAGGGTTGCTCTGCACTAGTCCCTGGTTGTTAGTCATCATACTCACAGGGTTGCTCTGCACTAGTCCCTGGTTGTTAGTCATCATGCTGACAGGGTTGCTCTGCACTAGTCCCTGGTTGTTAGTCATCATACTGACAGGGTTGTACTAGTCCCTGGTTGTTAGTCATCATACTGACAGGGTTGTACTGTACTAGTCCCTGGTTGTTAGTCATCATACTCACAGGGTTGCTCTGCACTAGTCCCTGGTTGTTAGTCATCATACTCACAGGGTTGCTCTGCACTAGTCCCTGGTTGTTAGTCATCATACTCACAGGGTTGTACTGTACTAGTCCCTGGTTGTTAGTCATCATACTGACAGGGTTGTACTAGTCCCTGGTTGTTAGCCTTCATACTGACAGGGTTGCTCTGCACTAGTCCCTGGTTGTTAGTCATCATACTGACAGGGTTGTACTAGTCCCTGGTTGTTAGTCATCATACTGACAGGGTTGCTCTGCACTAGTCCCTGGTTGTTAGTCATCATACTCACAGGGTTGCTCTGCACTAGTCCCTGGTTGTTAGTCATCATACTCACAGGGTTGCTCTGCACTAGTCCCTGGTTGTTAGTCATCATACTGACAGGGTTGCTCTGCACTAGTCCCTGGTTGTTAGTCAGTCATGTTAGTCTGACAGGGTTGTACTAGTCCCTGGTTGTTAGTCATCATACTGACAGGGTTGTACTGTACTAGTCCCTGGTTGTTAGTCATCATACTGACAGGGTTGTACTGTACTAGTCCCTGGTTGTTAGTCATTATACTGACAGGGTTGTACTGTACTAGTCCCTGGTTGTTAGTCATCATACTCACAGGGTTGCTCTGCAATAGTCCCTGGTTGTTAGTCATCATACTGACAGGGTTGTACTAGTCCCTGGTTGTTAGTCATCATACTGACAGGGTTGTACTGTACTAGTCCCTGGTTGTTAGTCATCATACTGACAGGGTTGCTCTGCACTAGTCCCTGGTTGTTAGTCATCATACTGACAGGGTTGTACTAGTCCCTGGTTGTTAGTCATCATACTGACAGGGTTGTACTGTACTAGTCCCTGGTTGTTAGTCATCATACTGACAGGGTTGTACTGTACTAGTCCCTGGTTGTTAGTCATTATACTGACAGGGTTGTAATGTACTAGTCCATGGTTGTTAGCCTTCATACTGACAGGGTTGCTCTGCACTAGTCCCTGGTTGTTAGTCATCATACTGACAGGGTTGTACTAGTCCCTGGTTGTTAGTCATCATACTGACAGGGTTGTACTGTACTAGTCCCTGGTTGTTAGTCATCATACTGACAGGGTTGCTCTGCACTAGTCCCTGGTTGTTAGTCATCATACTGACAGGGTTGTACTAGTCCCTGGTTGTTAGTCATCATACTGACAGGGTTGTACTGTACTAGTCCCTGGTTGTTAGTCATTATACTGACAGGGTTGTAATGTACTAGTCCATGGTTGTTAGCCTTCATACTGACAGGGTTGTACTGCACTAGTCCCTGGTTGTTAGTCATCATACTGACAGAGTTGCTCTGCACTAGTCCCTGGTTGTTAGTCATCATACTCACAGGGTTGCTCTGCACTAGTCCCTGGTTGTTAGTCATCATACTCACAGGGTTGCTCTGCACTAGTCCCTGGTTGTTAGTCATCATACTGACAGGGTTGCTCTGCACTAGTCCCTGGTTGTTAGCCTTCATACTGACAGGGTTGTACTGCACTAGTCCCTGGTTGTTAGTCATCATACTGACAGGGTTGTACTGTACTAGTCCCTGGTTGTTAGTCATCATACTGACAGGGTTGTACTGTACTAGTCCCTGGTTGTTAGTCATCATACTGACAGGGTTGCTCTGCACTAGTCCCTGGTTGTTAGCCTTCATACTGACAGGGTTGTACTGCACTAGTCCCTGGTTGTTAGTCATCATACTGACAGGGTTGCTCTGCACTAGTCCCTGGTTGTTAGTCATCATACTGACAGGGTTGCTCTGCACTAGTCCCTGGTTGTTAGTCATCATACTGACAGGGTTGCTCTGCACTAGTCCCTGGTTGTTAGTCATCATACTCACAGGGTTGCTCTGCACTAGTCCCTGGTTGTTAGCCATCATACTGACAGGGTTGCTCTGCACTAGTCCCTGGTTGTTAGTCATCATACTGACAGGGTTGCTCTGCACTAGTCCCTGGTTGTTAGTCATCATACTCACAGGGTTGCTCTGCACTAGTCCCTGGTTGTTAGTCATCATACTCACAGGGTTGTACTGTACTAGTCCCTGGTTGTTAGTCATCATACTGACAGGGTTGCTCTGCACTAGTCCCTGGTTGTTAGTCATCATACTGACAGGGTTGCTCTGCACTAGTCCCTGGTTGTTAGTCATCATACTGACAGGGTTGCTCTGCACTAGTCCCTGGTTGTTAGTCATCATACTCACAGGGTTGCTCTGCACTAGTCCCTGGTTGTTAGTCATCATACTGACAGGGTTGCTCTGCACTAGTCCCTGGTTGTTAGTCATCATACTCACAGGGTTGCTCTGCACTAGTCCCTGGTTGTTAGTCATCATACTCACAGGGTTGCTCTGCACTAGTCCCTGGTTGTTAGTCATCATACTCACAGGGTTGCTCTGCACTAGTCCCTGGTTGTTAGCCACCGCTGTCAACCAGATGATGGTGATGACCGAGTTCAACACAAATGAAAAAAATAGGTTTTTGTGGAGCGTTATCCTCTGGCAGCTTAGACTCCTGGTAGGGAAAGAAAGAAAATATCCGTATGTTGAATGGACAACAATGGAAGGGGATCAATGTACCATCTTTATCGAGTTAAACTCCCTACAACTCCTTATAATTACATTCTCCCAACATAATTTATGACGCTTGTGTCGTTAATGCCTCCTTATGAGTAGGCCAGTATGAATGAGTTTTTCCTCCTTCTTCCATAGAAAATAATTCAATTATTCAATCTAAAGTAAGAAAAACACCATATTTCTATATACACTGCTCAAAAAAATAAAGGGAACACTAAAATAACACATCCTATATCTGAATGAATGAAATATTCTTATTAAATACTTATTTCTTTACATAGTTGAATGTGCTGACAACAAAATCACACACAAATTATCAATGGAAATTAAATTTATCAACCCATGGAGCTCTGGATTTGGAGTCACACTCAACATTAAAGTGGAAAACCACACTACAGGCTGATCCAACTTTGATGTAATGTCCTTAAAACAAGTCAACATGAGGCTCAGTAGTGTGTGTGGCCTCCACGTGCCTGTATGACCTCCCTACAATGCCTGGGCATGCTCCTGATGAGGTGGCGGATGGTCTCCTGAGGGATCTCCTCCCAGACCTGGACTAAAGCATCCGCCAACTCCTGGACAGTCTGTTGGTGGATGGAGCGAGACATGATGTCCCAGATGTGCTCAATTGGATTCAGGTCTGGGGAACGGGCGGGCCAGTCCATAGCATCAATGCCTTCCTCTTGCAGGAACTGCTGACACACTCCAGCCACACGAGGTCTAACATTGTCTTGCATTAGGAGGAACCCAGGGCCAACCTCACCAGCATATGGTCTCACAAGGGGTCTGAGGATCTCATCTCGGTACCTAATGGCAGTCAGGCTACCTCTAGCGAGCAGATGGAGGGCTGTGCGACCCCCCAAAGAAATGCCACCCCACACCATGACTGACCCACCGCCAAACCGGTCATGCTGGAGGATGTTGCAGGCAGCAGAACGTTCTCCACGGCGTCTCCAGACTCTGTCACGTCTGTCACGTGCTCAGTGTGAACCTGCTTTCATCTGTGAAGAGCACAGGGTGCCAGTGGCAAATTTGCCAATCTTGGTGTTCTCTGGCAAATGCCAAACGTCCTGCACGGTGTTGGGCTGTAAGCACAACCCCCACCTGTGGACGTCGGGCCCTCATACCACCCTCATGGAGTCTGTTTCTGACCGTTTGAGCAGACACATGCACATTTGCACAAAAGCAGAGGTAGCGGTCCTGCTGCTGGGTTGTTGCCCTCCTACGGCCTCCTCCACGTCTCCTGATGTACTGGCCTGTCTCCTGGTAGCGCCTCCATGCTCTGGACACTACGCTGACAGACACAGCAAACCTTCTTGCCACAGCTCACATTGATGTGCCATCCTGGATGAGCTGCACTACCTGAGCCACTTGTGTGGATTGTAGACTCCGTCTCATGCTACCACTAGAGTGAAAGCACCGCCAGCATTCAAAAGTGACCAAAACATCAGCCAGGATGCATAGGAACTGAGAAGTGGTCTGTGGTCACCACCTGCAGAACCACTCCTTTATTGGGGGTGTCTTGCTAATTGCCTATAATTTCCACATGTTGTCTATTCCATTTGCGCAACAGCATGTGAAATTGATTGTCAATCAGTGTTGCTTCCTAAGTGGACAGTTTGATTTCACAGAAGTGTGATTGACTTGGAGTTACATTGTGTTGTTTAAGTGTTCCCTTAATTTGAGCAGTGTATTTCTATATAATTTAAAACAGTAGTGGGGAATGCTCTAAGTGAAGATTGTGTTCGTTTTTTATGATCATGTTTTGTAATTGAGTATTTTATTGGGTTTTGTGTTGATTTGTGTGTTTATATTGTGCAGGGCTCATTTGAAAAAGACACTTGGTCTCAATATGACACCATGTTAAAATAAAGGTTAATAAAATAAAATATATAACAGGGGGATACTTATGGGCTAACAGAGTAACTTACTTGAAATGGAAAAATATTCCCAATGAGAAGAACAATGACGTTAGCGACAGTCCATGTCCAATCAGAACCAGGTAGTAGAGATTCATCGCTGTCTGAGAAAGAATACACCACGTCAACCTAACATGCATTACAATATAATATCCACAACAACATAACTACATTAAAAAGCTTATCAAAAGGTCCCTTGTCTTACCACTCTTCCTGCACTGGTGTATGCCGTACATTTGGTGTAGTTTGTCCATGTCCTGTTGCTCTCCGGGTGTAGAAACCAATTACCCGTTTCACTGCACACTTTGGACGCCATTTCTGGTGATTAGAAACAGAAGGTGAGTGATGTAGTGCATCAACCAACGTGAGTCAACAGAAGAGTGGACAGGTGTGACGCTTGCTCATTTCAGCAATCAACACAGCATTAATTCAAAAAGAACGATATCCATTCATGGGAATAACTTTCATCCCTTTATCCATACTAAAATGAACGTTAAAAACAGCAAAGGACATTTCTCGAAAAGCCTAACAGAGAATAGCCAGGCTGACTCGTACATTACCTTATACAGTCATACAATAATCTCTGTTCAATGTCGTTGGGTTGGAGAGACCAGCCAGATTGTAAAATACAGACCTGCTGTGTCAAAGTCTTGGAAGTAGTCTGGACAGTGTTGGTTTGTAGTGAAGCCTGCCTCTGTGTCCTCCCAGCACAGCCAGCCATCCCACGTCCTGTTACAAACTGGCCCTGAGTGAAGGGACACAACAACACAGGCAGTTTAAAGGGATACTTCAGGATTTTGGCAATGAGCATGCTAGCAGATACCCATAGTCATCGCGCTAACGCTAGTTAGCATTGGCTCGCGAAACTACCTCTAACTTCCTTCATACTGCACACATAATAATGGTATTCACAAGTTCATCTGACTCTAGGGAAATAGATTTAGCCAAAATCCAGAAGTATCCCTTTAGGCAAACTTTTAAGTTGAAACTGAAACTAGGAGGTCAGTTCCTTAGAAGGTGCTATTCACTGGGGTTAGGACCATTTCAGTTAAGACTGAAGATGATTTCAAATTCAAATTGAATATGCTAAGAGTAAATTGAAATACTCTACCATGCAAATCATGAGATTGAAATTGAACAAATGAACTACCCCATTACAACCTGCACCACACCACCCTTAAGGGACCCTTACCTATTTTGTTGTGTTTGTCGTTTTTCATGATCTTCTGATAGCACTCAAACTGAGCAGTGACTATGGTGTTCCTGGTGACACCGATGTCGTGGTAGACGTTCTGGGTATGGTGCTGCTGGGAGTCATTCCCCTCAGGGCTCGCCAACACGCACAGCTGTGGAATAAATGGCTAACACTCAGAGGAAACGATACACTCACGGACAGGTAAGGAGATGATCATAGAGTATTTTAGAGTATCAAACCAAATCAAGAGAGTGAAAGTGTGGATTTGAGAGTTAAATATGAGTTATGATCATGTTTTAACGACTTTCAAGAGCAACCATATTCACTCTGCATGCCACAGTGAGTTTATAAAAGGCATATCGAGGACAAAGGGTAAATGACTTCACAACTTGGGTGAGTATATTACCTCAGTGACAGAACACAGCAACAGAAGTGAGAATATGCCGTTAGCATCCATCCTGGCTCTGCTGTCAACGGGTCCTGGAGGAGAGATAGAGACAGGTCAGCAGGTCTGTGAACGGTGGAAGGGGTTTTACTGAGAGGAAAATTTCACTCCCAGCCAAGCGAACTGCTATCTACGGCTCAGAGCCAAGACTGCTTGCAATAATCCCCCTATCGGTCTCAGAGAGAAACAGGGAGAAGAGGGAGAGAGATCACAGTCATAATAACACACTAAAACAAGTTTTTTTCAAGAAGACCTTTATAGATGGATCTAGATGAACCATTCATATGATTGAATGCTATGTCACTCATATGATAAATGAATTACATTATTATCAATGACATTGTCACTTATATGAATGTTATGTCCAGGGGCGCAACTTTCACTGTGGACAAGGGGGACATGCCCCCCCCCACACATTCTGAAATTGCATTTATGTCCCCCCAGTTTTACCGTTGGAATGTGATACAAAACGAGGCAACGGACTGCTTTAGGCCCATGCGTAAAAAAAATATTAATGTCCCCCCTCACACACTTCTAAAACCAAAGTTGCACCCCTGACATAGCCAACTACCCTATCACATCCATGTCAATAAACAAAACGTCGGAGTCTATTTCCAGATACACTTGTTTTGGTTTGAAAGCATTAAAGAGACACGTGTTGATGTGATGAAGCCATCAATCACACAGAACTGAACCCAGAACCGGCCCCTTTGATCCTTTCCTCAATAATAAATCACACATGGAGGTGCAGCCCAATAGCATCTGTGAAGAGAACAGCACCAACTGACAAATATACTACCCGTAAACCTAAGATACCGTACATAGCGAGTAGTGGGTAATATAAATCTTCTATCACATACATTCAGGTCCAGAACTATTCGGACATTGACCAAGTTATTATTATTTTAACTGTCAACCAAAGTTGAAATCAATTCATGAATATAACCTGAAAGGGCAGATTTTCAGCTTTAATTTGAGGGTATTTACCTCCAAATCGGGTGAATGGTGTAGGAATTACAGCTCTTTTTATATGTGACCCCATTTTAAGGGACCAAAAGTCATTGGAAATTGTCTGCTCAGCTGTTCCATGGCCAGCTGTGTGTTACTCCCTCATTCGTTCATTTATAAGTAATCAGATGAAAGATCTAGAGTTGATTTCAAGTGTGGCATTTGCATTTGGACTCTGTTGCTGTTAACCCTCAACATGAAGTCTGTCACTGCCAGTGAAGCAAGCCATCATGAGGCTGACATTTCAAAACAAACCCATCAGAGAGAGAGCAAAAACATGAGGTGTGGCCAAATCAACTATTTGGTACATTCTGAAAAAGAAAGAACACACTGGTGAGCTCAGGAACACCAAAAGGCCCGGAAGACCACGGCAAACAACTGTGATGGATGACAGAATCATTATTTCCCTGGTGAAAAGAAACCCCTTCACAACAGTTGGTCAGATCAAGAACCCTCTCCAGGAGGGAGGCGTATCTGTGTCAAAGTCAACAATCAACAGAAAACTTCACCAGAGTAAATACAGACGGTTTAGCACAAGATGTAAACCACTGGCAAGCCTCAAAAACAGGAAGACCAGATTAGAGTTTGCCAAATAACATCTAAGAAAACCTGTACAGTTCTGGACAACATCCTATGGACAGATGAGACAAATATCAACTTGTACCAGACGGCTGGAAAGAGAAGAGTATGCAGAAGGGAAGGAACTGCTCATGATCCGAAGCATACCACCTCATCTGTGAATCATGGTGGAGGGGGTGTTATGGCCATATATGGCTGCCAATGGAATTGGTTCCCTTGTATTCAGATTCAGCCAAATGCTTCAAAACTCATTGGACGTCGCTTCACAGTGCAGATGGACAATGACCCGAAGCATACTGCGAAAGCAACCCAATGCTTTTTTAAGGCAAAGAAGTGGAATGTTCTGCAATGGCCAAGTCAATCACCTGACCTGAATCCAATTGAGCATGCACTTCCCTTGCAGAAGGCAAAACTGAAGGCAAAATGCCCCAAGAACAAGCAGGAACTGAAGACAGCTGCAGTAAAGGCCTGATGGAGCATCACCAGAGAAGAAACCCAGCATCTGGTGATGTCTATGGGTTACACACTTCAGGCAGTTATTGACTGCAAAATATGTTTTTAAACTCACAATTTAGTTTATGATTATGTTAGTTTGTCCAATGACTTTGAGCCCCTAAAATTGGGGGGTCACATATAAAAAGTGCTGTCATTTCTACACCGTTCACCCGATTTGGAGGTAAATACCCTCAAATTAAAGCTGAAAGTCTGCACTTTCAACTCACATTCATTATTTAATTTCAATGTAATTTATGTTCAACTCCAATATGCTGTGTTTCCTTCCAAATCCATTGTGGTGGCGTACAGAGGCAAAATGATAAGAACTTGGTCAATGTCCAAATATGTATATAAATCCACAGGGATCTGGGCTACTCAAACTCCCACCGCTGGATATTAATGCATTAGCTATCTTTTTCTAAAACAAAAACAGAGCTAGCGACGGTCGTTCCCCAAACATGCAGCGTCAGGTTTAAACCATCAGCTTGGCAATAAGACAAAAGCACTTCTCTTCTCTGAAGCCAAGCAGAATAACAGCAGGCCCAACCACGATAACCTTGTGCCCTTCCTGAAGCACCAGGGAGGAACACCAGGGAGGGGCCTGAGAGACATGTCAGGGTTTCCTCTCCAAGCTTTCCTGGGTCATAACATGAAGGGTTGAGTCGGCCAACACCCCAAAGGTTCTACAGTACCAAATTAATGGAATTCATGAGGGGGTGAGGAGAGAGAGAGCTTGGCAGAACCAAGGAAACATGGAGGTATTTACCGCCTCCCCCCTACCATCCTCTCTCTCTCCTTCTCCTCTCCCTGTCTCTCTCTATCCCTCTCTCTCTTTCTCCCCCCTCTCCTTCTCACTTTCCTGCAGTAGCCCCATCCCAGCCCTCCTAAATCAGGAAGCACTTGTCAACCCTCTGACAGTTTGTTTAACTTATGTCCTTCTCCAACACACCCCTGGAAATGTACCCAAACCTTTCCACTGTCCAAAACCCTAGTCACCACACAGTGCTTTCTCTCTTAAAGGGGCACTTCAGGGGCACCAAGCCCATTCCACTGTGCAGCTCAGACACCTGAAGATGAAAGTGTTGTTGCACTCGTTTTGTTACAGCATGCCCTGCAACCAGAGCTCGACTTGGACTGAAATAGGTGCCTGTACTGTTGATATTTAGATGCAGGAGCTCCACAACACTTTTGAGCTAATATTCTATATGACGAACAGGAGCTCAAGCAGTAGAAACGTTGAGGTGCCGGTACTCAGTTGAGGTGCCGGTACTCAGCTCCGGTGAGCTCCTGCCCAAGTCAAGCACCGCCTGCATCTGTATAGTATTGAAATAAGATAAACCTTTTGTCAGTGTGTGTGTGTGTGTGTGTGTGTGTGTGTACTCTCACATCTCATCTCTTTGGAATGGAATCTTTTCACATCAATGAATTGCAGCAAAACCAATCACCAATGTGTGTACATTTTACATGGTGCTGCTTCTGAAGTCAGAACCAAAGCCTTCTATCAATCTGTTTAGACTGACCATGGTGCTTTTGTAACCACGTAACCATGGCAATGAGACGTTTGCCAGCAGACATCTGCAGTCCAGACTATTTCGTAACAGGCAGTGTGCTCCATTCAGCAGGCATCAAGAAGTGGCTTCCAGACATACTCCAAACTGTCTGAATCTCCCTGACAACAGTTAGTGAAGGTTCTATTACCCTGAGAAGGACCAATGTCATCATAGAACTCAGTGAAGCTGCGCAACCAGCCAATATGTGGCATTGTAATGCTCAAAAGAAAGAACATTAAAATAACAAGATGACAAGTTGGTAGAAAAGCGATGAAACTTCTATAGTATCACCTTGTGTGTGAAGGATATAGCCGTTGATATGTGTTATTTCCTTTGTTCATATTGTCTCCCTGCCTTTCGTGAAGTTTTCTTTCTAGAAGTGCATATATTCCTGCCGTGCTGCACCACATCATGGCCAGCCCTATCTATCTAACCCATATTATCCCTTAGCATCATCATAATTTTCAAACTCCCTCTAACATAACAATGCAGATAACAACAACAGCAAAAACAACAACAGGGTAGGAGTGGACGTAAACCGTGATGTTTAAACCACTGTTCTTCAGAAGGAACTATGCATGGTTGATCAAGCTTTATTAGCTCTTCACCCAATCTTAACAATCAAATATACTATCACTTTATTATCATTAGGCCTATTTGTGTAGACAGTTTTATTCTGATCCACCTTGATAGCCTACCCAAACCCAATCAGAACCAATTCCAGAAAGAGACCAGAAATCATTCCAATCTGTCATTCTGCTGGACTGGAATTCATTCAAATGTGTCTTACCTTACTGAGAAATGTAGCCTTCAAATGAAAAGAAAAGAGCGAATTTTGCTTTTCCCGACCCTTTTTCCAGAGCCCTAATAGTCCGGTTGTCCTAATGGTTCAATCCAGTGTGCTCTACGGTAAAAGCGAGGAGAGGAGCTCGAGCTTCAAATTGAAATTGATCCACTACAGTGGCATCCTGTGACATCATCACAAACCGCCTCTTCCTTCCGAGGGTCTCATCCCCTTTTGGACTGCTGATGTCAGAATGCCCTCAGTCTGGCTCTGATTTAGACTATTTTACATCTCTATATTCGTTGGGAGTGTCACATTTCGACTACAATTGAATTAGGCTGACCGACATTTTCCAAATTTGATAGGCCTATACACATTTTTTAAATGATCAAATAAGCTAAAAACGTCTTAAATATATATAGTTGAATGTAACCTAAAACATATACTTTACTTACTTGATCCATCTACCCATTTCTTTGACCAAAAATAAGCGCACACTTTTTTCTCCTTGCTTAAAGTCCAATACTGCCTCTCTGTGGGGTAAACATGGAACGGCAAGGGACACAAACACGCACACACTGTACAGACACTCTTAACACACACATTAGTTGTTGTTGTATTGTTTGAATGTTATTTAATTTTGTATTTATATATCGTTGTATTTAACATTTGTGTGACTGTTTTTAAATGTATTGCATTTTTTACCCCTGGAGGAGTAGCTGCTGCTTCTGCAAAAGTTAATGGGGATCCAAATAAACAAGTTGAGCCACATTAGTTGACTTCCATGTTTCTCTCTGAATGTTCAATAATGTTGCATCCTCCTGAACAAACCCCAGGTTTAACATCTTAATTATAAACTGGGTTGTTTGAGCACTGAATGCTGATTTTACCTTCATTTAACTAGGCAAGTCAGCTAAGAACAAATTCTAATTTTCAATGACAGCCTAGGAACAGTGGGTTAACTGCCTTGTTCAGGGGCAGAACAACAGATTTGTACCTTGTCAGCTAGGGGATTTGAACTTGCAAGCTTTTGGTTACTAGTTCAATGCGTTAACCACTAGGCTATGCTGCCACCCCTGATTGGCTGACAGCCGTGGTATATCAGACCGTATAACACGAGTATGACAAAACATGTATTTTTACTGCTCTAATTACATTGGTAACCAGTTTCTAATAGCAATTAAGGCACCTCAGGGGTTTGCGGTATGTTGGCCGTGGTATGTTGGCCAACCTCCGTGCCTTAGTGCTGAATTATAATGTAGTTATAGAGGGTATCCATCTGTAGCCTACACAGAATTAGTTAGATACAGATATTGGAACTGGCAAGGAAAAAAGACAACTTGAAATCACTGAAAGCTGATGTGAATATTTGTTTGTACAGTATACTTGCTTTCAATTGGCACTACTTCAAGTAGCCTAATCAATTCCACTCACTGAACCATCTGTAGCCTACACAGAATTTGATTTACCATGACACTGAATCAAAATCCACTGCAGAAAGGTAACCTATTTCATGGCCTGCCAGTCATTGTAGAGAGTCATTTCCTGAACCCAGACACAGCTTTGATCTATTTTGACCCATTTAATTCTCGGGATGAAAATGTACAAATTAACAAGTGGCATTACATGTCACTCCAAGGGGTCTTTGAGTCTAAAGGCAATAAAAAAATCCTTAACTTGTGTGAAGCCTACTTAAGCAAAGGGATTGTAATGCAAAAGGAACTGAGAGAATGATTAGTGAAGCTCTGATGGTGTTTCTGATGTTTCTAAGGATAAGAGACAAACTCATTAGCTCTCTTATGGGATAACTCAGATTAAAGCATAACATGAACGTTTCATATTTATTTTAATGACATTGCTCACTGGGTTTGATACAATAGCTATTTCAAAACCCTTAAATGATCCTTATAAAGGGCGCTCAGTCATTGCTAAGCATCTATAAAATCTCTTAGAACACAACCACTGGTCATTAAATCAGCCATAGAAAATGTCTTGTTTTCAGCTGTTGCTCCATGACATTAAAACACCCAATTATTCTGCTGCATGAAGTACTTCTTTGATTCACTTCATTCATCCATGTAATTAGTGGTGCAAATCTCCGCTCACACGCGTGTTCTCTGTACCAACTTCATTGCTAACACATCAACAGGGCCACATGTTCGAGAAAAATAACGCAGTGGCTGGAGAAGTGGTGAGATGTTTTCATACACTGTTACTGTTGGATGTAAGGTTAAATGTGGAGGGGCTGAGAGACCCTTTACGAAGCCATACAGGGAAGGTAGGTCTCTCGTGACAGATTGTTATGTTAACATAAAAGGAGTAGCTGGCCAGTGCACAGGAGATTTGGTTCTGGGTTCTGAGATTAGGCCTTCCAGGACTTCAGGAGGAAAGAGCATTTGAGCGATTTTTCCCTGGAATGTTGAGAATACATTCTGGAAGCCATGAAACCTGTTAATCAACATGGTCAAGAAGAGTAGAGTGCATTTAAACTAGGCTGTCCAACCAGCATACAGCCTGAGGGCAAAACAATCAAAGCCAGAATCCAGAAGTGTCAGGTGTCAGGGAGTAACACAAAACAAAGCTCTTCTTGTATTCTGATATGGTTTTAAACTTTTATAGACTCACAGATTGGAACCATTACTTCTGAAACTCTAACCCCACATCCCCAGTCAATCTCCTGGGAGCTAAAGGTGCCTTCTATATTTGTTTTATTAAACTAGGCAAGTCAGTTAAGAACAAATTCTTATTTACAATGACAACCTACCCCAGGCAACTCTGGGTCAATTGTGTGCCGCCCTATGGGACACCCAATCATGGCCAGATGTGATACAGCCTGGATACAAACCAGGGACTGTAGTGACACCTCTTCCACTGCGATGTAGTACCTTAGACCGCTGCGCCACTCGGGAGCTATACCAAGTCTGGCAACCATGAAGCATCATTTTGACAAGCAGTGCATGACATCTGGGCCCTGGTTAAACATAAGCTGGCTGAGACATCTGCCTGCCTGGGACATAAGCCACAGAGTGTGGCACATGCCACCCCCATCCACTGACTCAAGCTGAAGGAAAATGAGCATGTTATTTATTCATGGTAGAGTAGATACACTGACAGTTGGCACAGTCAGACAGACAAGTGAATCACTTACTCACTAGAAGTGTCTCCTGTAACAAATCATTGCTGTGTCGACTCAGGACAGTGTTCTCAGAAGCACTGGTGCTTCAACTGTACCTGTCACCTAGACTGTTATTAGAATCCTGTCTACGGAGGGATTGAGGGAGGAAGAGAAGGGAAAAAGACTATTAGACTGTTATCCTGTCTATGGATAACCACCTAAAAGGAAGCGATTCCCAAACCTTGCGTTACAAAGCCATCACCTAAAGAGAGATGAACCTGGAGAAGAGTCCCCTAGGCAAGCTGGTCCTGGGGCTCTGTTTACAAACATTAACACACCCCACAGAGCCCGAGGACAGCAACACAATTAGACCCAACCAAATCATGAGAAAACAAGAAGATAATTACTTGACACATTGGAAAGAATTCATAAAAAAACAGAGAAAACTAGAATGCTATTTGGCCCTAAACAGAGCGTACACAGTGGCAGAATACCTGACCACTGTGACTGACCCAAAATTAAGGAAAGATTTGACAATGTACAGACTCAGTGAGCATAGCCTTGCTATTGAGAAATGCCGCCGTGGCAGACCTGGCTCTCAAGAGAAGACAGGATATGTGCACACTGCCCACAAAATGAGGTGGAAACTGAGCTGCACTTCCTAACCTCCTGCTAAATGTATGACCATATTAGAGACACATATTTCCCTCAGATTACACAGATCCACAAAGAACTTGAAGTCAAACCCAATTTTGATAAACTCTGATATCTACTGGGTGAAATACCACATTGTGCCATCACAGCAGCAAGATTTGTGACCTGTTGCCACAAGAAAAGGGCAACCAGTGAAGAACAAACACCATAGTAAATAAACTCAGCAAAAAAAGAAACGTGACTTTTTCAGGACCCTGTCTTTCAAAGATAATTCGTAAAAATCAAAATAACTTCACAGAACTTCATTGTAAATCAACCAGGTGGTACTGTCAGCTGGGTATTGTAGTCCTGCTCACAGTTCTTTTCCAGAACTACAAACATGGCTGTTGGATTTGTGAATTGAGACCTTCTAATCACTGCCTTTTAGACACAGTGAATTTTTTGCTACTCTATATTTTTGTATATTGTACATTGTAAAAAATGAATAAAAATGAACTTTGGTGCCAAACATCTGTCAACTGTGCCCTTCTACATTCACTAGGAAGCTTGGTTGATTACTCCATTGTAAAGACACTACCATTCAGTTAGCCTCACTAAATCACTAGGAAGCTTGGTTGATTACTCCATTGTAAAGACACTACCATTCAGTTAGCCTCACTAAATCACTAGGAATATTGGTTGATTACTCCATTGTAAAGACACTACCATTCAGTTAGCCTCACTAAATCACTAGGAAGCTTGGTTGATTACTCCATTGTAAAGACACTACCATTCAGTTAGCCTCACTAAATCCCTAGGAAGCTTGGTTGATTACTCCATTGTAAAGACACTACCATTCAGTTAGCCTCACTAAATCACTAGGAAGCTTGGTTGATCACTCCATTGTAAAGACACTACCATTCAGTTAGCCTCACTAAATCACTAGGAAGCTTGGTTGATTACTCCATTGTAAAGACACTACCATTCAGTTAGCCTCACTAAATCACTAGGAAGCTTGGTTGATCACTCCATTGTAAAGACACTACCATTCAGTTAGCCTCACTAAATCACTAGGAAGATTGGTTGATCACTCCATTGTAAAGACACTACCATTCAGTTAGCCTCACTAAATCACTAGGAAGCTTGGTTGATTACTCCATTGTAAAGACACTACCATTCAGTTAGCCTCACTAAATCACTAGGAAGATTGGTTGATTACTCCATTGTAAAGACACTACCATTCAGTTAGCCTCACTAAATCACTAGGAAGCTTGGTTGATCACTCCATTGTAAAGACACTACCATTCAGTTAGCCTCACTAAATCACTAGGAAGCTTGGTTGATCACTCCATTGTAAAGACACTACCATTCATTAAATCACTAGGAAGCTTGGTTGATTACTCCATTGTAAAGACACTACCATTCAGTTAGCCTCACTAAATCACTAGGAAGCTTGGTTGATCACTCCATTGTAAAGACACTACCATTCAGTTAGCTTCTTGCTCTTTCCCTACAGTCACCATGTATTCATACTGTATTTGATGCTGAGGCCGACTTCAGTCTTCTTACATAAAAGCAAAAAAAGAAATGTCCCTTTTTCAAGAGCCTGTCTTTCAAAGATAATTCGTAAAAATCCAAATAACTTCACAGATCTTCATTGTAAAGGGTCCTGTTGGATCGGAGGGTGAGGGCTAGGGCCATTCCCCCCCAAAATGTCTGGGAACTTGCAGGTACCTTGGTGGAAGAGTGGGGTAACATCTCAGAGCAAGAACTGGCAAATCTGGTGCAGTCCATGAGGAGGAGATGCACTGCAGTACTTAATGCAGCTGGTGGCCACACCAGATTCTGACTGTTACTTTTGATTTCAAATCCCCCCTTTTTGTTCAGGGACACATTATTCAATTTCTGCTAGTCACATGTCTGTGGAACATGTTCAGTTTATGTCTCAGTTGTTGAATCTTGTTATGTTCATACAAATATTTACACACATTAAGTTTTCTGAAAGTAAACTCAGTTGACAGTGAGTGTTTATTATCTACTTCACTTGCTTTGGCAATGTTAACATATGTTTCCCATGCCAATAGAGCCATTAAATTAAAATTAAGAGAGAGAGAGAGAGAGAGAGAGAGAGAGAGACATATTTGCCTAATTGGTATGATTATAAAACAGCTAAGGGCAAAAATCAATCAGCCAATATAAAACGTGGAATGCAAATAAATTGCCTTCAATATTATAACTAACACACATCCCTATGCTTTCACTGACTAACTGAGTCTCATTCCTAGAACATCTCAGCCACTCCATTAGTTACACAGGGTGTGTGTTGATGGGCATAAATCAATTATTGGTTCGACACGAAAGACCATCACAACAAAATCTGAGGAGAGCCTGCAGAACTAATGAAGGGTGAGAAACGTATCTATATTTAGCCAGCGTCTCTAACATGCATAATGAAAACATGCAAGAGGCACTTTAAGAAATTGCAGAAAGTGTGCATGTGTGTGTGTGTGTGTGTGTGTGTGTGTGTGTGTGTGTGTGTGTGTGTGTGCATGAGACACTCCAATCAACAGAGCTCTGTATGGAGAGTCAGTAACGACAAGCATCAGTCATATCAGGATACATCAGGAATGACATGACACAGGACACATACCCTCCATCCATCAAACCACAGTACAATCACAAGCCTGTGGCGTCTGTTAGTGGGAGGGTTCTTTTGCATAAAAAGAAGGCATGTGTAATATGTAATACATTTAGCATAGTGTGCTTTATTCATAGAAAACCCATCTGACTGATGTTCCAAGTTACAGAACTAATGTAACCTAAACCTACACGGAATGGAAATATTGTAACATAAAACCTACAAGGTTCAGAACCCAGACCATCGACATGACTCAAAAGTCAAGACCCTGTTTCCCACTGAGTATTAGCTTAGAGGAACACCAATCTTTATGCTCCAGACCAGACCAGGTCACCAGGCTAGCATTGCTCACACGTCATTAACATGGTCACGTTAGCCTGGAGTCCAAACTGATGTGCTCCTCATATTGAAGACTGTTAGCTCCCCCATCGTATGTTCTGTCCCCTTACATGTCTCTCAGACACAAGCAGCTGTTGTTTCAACGCTCTGTGATCACTCAGCTTTTAGGGGAAATGACCATTTCAGCTCATTACCACAATAACGTGAATATGTCCCGCGGTCTGTCACTGAGGAAGTGGAGAACAAACTGGTTAATGGAACTCCTAAGGAGAGCCTATGATCATTCTAACAATAGTGTTCTAATTATTCAATTCCCTTTGTTATTTATTAACATTTCCCAGACTGCTTTGCGTGTTGCTTGTCCACATTCCATCCTTGCAGCTTTGAGGGACACACAGCTTTATTATTATTGTAATTGTTCTGATTGTTTCTTAAAGGTGAGAGGGACACAGGTTCTTAAAGGTGAGAGGGACACAGGTTCTTAAAGGTGAGAGGGACACAGGTTCTTAAAGGTGAGAGGGACACAGGTTCTTAAAGGTGAGAGGGACACAGGTTCTTAAAGGTGAGAGGGACACAGGTTCTTAAAGGTGAGAGGGACACAGGTTCTTAAAGGTGAGAGGGACACAGGTTCTAAAGGTGAGAGGGACACAGGTTCTTAAAGGTGAGAGGGACACAGGTTCTTAAAGGTGAGAGGGACACAGGTTCTTAAAGGTGAGAGGGACACAGGTTCTTAAAGGTGAGAGGGACACAGGTTCTTAAAGGTGAGAGGGACACAGGTTCTTAAAGGTGAGAGGGACACAGGTTTGACAGTAACAAAATGCCCTATGGTCTCTCATTCCACCCCAGTATTATTACTCATAGATATGGCGTTGAAGGTTTGCAGGCAGAAATTAAAATACATTGATTACTTATGAATGAATTTGTGAAGGTGATTTGAAGGGAACCATGATTGATGTTGAAAGGTTATGAAAGAGTATGTAACCGGTTCTGAACAAAATGATGTCAACTGTTTTAATATGGACATGGTCAAACACCAAGGTGGTAGGTGCCTCTGGCTGTTTCCCTCCGTGCCAAATGACTGTAATCAACTGTTTTAATATGGACATGGTCAAACACCAAGGTGGTAGGTGCCTCTGGCTGTTTCCCTCCGTGCCAAATTACTGTAATCAACTGTTTTAATATGGACATGGTCAAACACCAAGGTGGTAGGTGCCTCTGGCTGTTTCCCTCCGTGGCAAATGACTGTAATCAACTGTTTTAATATGGACATGGTCAAACACCAAGGTGGTAGGTGCCTCTGGCTGTTTCCCTCCGTGCCAAATTACTGTAATCAACTGTTTTAATATGGACATGGTCAAACACCAAGGTGGTAGATGCCTCTGGCTGTTTCCCTCCCTGCCCAATTACTGGAATCAACTGTTTTAATATGGACATGGTCAAACACCAAGGTGGTAGGTGCCTCTGGCTGTTTCCCTCCCTGCCAAATTACTGTAATCAACTGTTTTAATATGGACATGGTCAAACACCAAGGTGGTAGGTGCCTCTGGCTGTTTCCCTCCGTGCCAAATGACTGTAATCAACTGTTTTAATATGGACATGGTCAAACACCAAGGTGGTAGATGCCTCTGGCTGTTTCCCTCCGTGCCCAATTACTGGAATCAACTGTTTTAATATGGACATGGTCAAACACCAAGGTGGTAGGTGCCTCTGGCTGTTTCCCTCCGTGCCAAATGACTGTAATCAACTGTTTTAATATGGACATGGTCAAACACCAAGGTGGTAGGTGCCTCTGGCTGTTTCCCTCCGTGCCAAATTACTGTAATCAACTGTTTTAATATGGACATGGTCAAACACCAAGGTGTTAGGTGCCTCTGGCTGTTTCCCTCCGTGGCAAATGACTGTAATCAACTGTTTTAATATGGACATGGTCAAACACCAAGGTGGTAGATGCCTCTGGCTGTTTCCCTCCCTGCCAAATGACTGTAATCAACTGTTTTAATATGGACATGGTCAAACACCAAGGTGGTAGATGCCTCTGGCTGTTTCCCTCCGTGCCAAATTACTGTAATCAACTGTTTTAATATGGACATGGTCAAACACCAAGGTGGTAGGTGCCTCTGGCTGTTTCCCTCCCTGCCAAATTACTGTAATCAACTGTTTTAATATGGACATGGTCAAACACCAAGGTGGTAGATGCCTCTGGCTGTTTCCCTCCCTGCCCAATTACTGGAATCAACTGTTTTAATATGGACATGGTCAAACACCAAGGTGGTAGGTGCCTCTGGCTGTTTCCCTCCCTGCCAAATTACTGTAATCAACTGTTTTAATATGGACATGGTCAAACACCAAGGTGGTAGGTGCCTCTGGCTGTTTCCCTCCGTGCCAAATGACTGTAATCAACTGTTTTAATATGGACATGGTCAAACACCAAGGTGGTAGATGCCTCTGGCTGTTTCCCTCCGTGCCAAATTACTGTAATCAACTGTTTTAATATGGACATGGTCAAACACCAAGGTGGTAGGTGCCTCTGGCTGTTTCCCTCCCTGCCAAATGACTGTAATCAACTGTTTTAATATGGACATGGTCAAACACCAAGGTGGTAGGTGCCTCTGGCTGTTTCCCTCCGTGCCAAATTACTGTAATCAACTGTTTTAATATGGACATGGTCAAACACCAAGGTGTTAGGTGCCTCTGGCTGTTTCCCTCCGTGGCAAATGACTGTAATCAACTGTTTTAATATGGACATGGTCAAACACCAAGGTGGTAGATGCCTCTGGCTGTTTCCCTCCCTGCCAAATGACTGTAATCAACTGTTTTAATATGGACATGGTCAAACACCAAGGTGGTAGATGCCTCTGGCTGTTTCCCTCCGTGCCAAATTACTGTAATCAACTGTTTTAATATGGACATGGTCAAACACCAAGGTGGTAGGTGCCTCTGGCTGTTTCCCTACCTGCCAAATGACTGGAATCAACTGTTTTAATATGGACATGGTCAAACACCAAGGTGGTAGGTGCCTCTGGCTGTTTCCCTCCCTGCCAAATTACTGGAATCAACTGTTTTAATATGGACATGGTCAAACACCAAGGTGGTAGGTGCCTCTGGCTGTTTCCCTCCCTGCCAAATTACTGTAATCAACTGTTTTAATATGGACATGGTCAAACACCAAGGTGGTAGATGCCTCTGGCTGTTTCCCTCCCTGCCAAATTACTGTCATCAACTGTTTTAATATGGACATGGTCAAACACCAAGGTGGTAGATGCCTCTGGCTGTTTCCCTCCCTGCCAAATTACTGTAATCAACTGTTTTAATATGGACATGGTCAAACACCAAGGTGGTAGGTGCCTCTGGCTGTTTCCCTCCCTGCCAAATGACTGTAATCAACTGTTTTAATATGGACATGGTCAAACACCAAGGTGGTAGATGCCTCTGGCTGTTTCCCTCCCTGCCCAATTACTGTAATCAACTGTTTTAATATGGACATGGTCAAACACCAAGGTGGTAGGTGCCTCTGGCTGTTTCCCTCCGTGCCAAATTACTGTAATCAACTGTTTTAATATGGACATGGTCAAACACCAAGGTGGTAGGTGCCTCTGGCTGTTTCCCTCCCTGCCAAATGACTGTAATCAACTGTTTTAATATGGACATGGTCAAACACCAAGGTGGTAGATGCCTCTGGCTGTTTCCCTCCGTGCCAAATTACTGTAATCAACTGTTTTAATATGGACATGGTCAAACACCAAGGTGGTAGGTGCCTCTGGCTGTTTCCCTCCCTGCCAAATTACTGTAATCAACTGTTTTAATATGGACATGGTCAAACACTAAGGTGGTAGGTGCCTCTGGCTGTTTCCCTCCGTGCCAAATTACTGTAATCAACTGTTTTAATATGGACATGGTCAAACACCAAGGTGGTAGGTGCCTCTGGCTGTTTCCCTCCGTGCCAAATGACTGTAATCAACTGTTTTAATATGGACATGGTCAAACACCAAGGTGGTAGGTGCCTCTGGCTGTTTCCCTCCGTGCCAAATGACTGTAATCAACTGTTTTAATATGGACATGGTCAAACACCAAGGTGGTAGATGCCTCTGGCTGTTTCCCTCCGTGCCAAATTACTTTAATCAACTGTTTTAATATGGACATGGTCAAACACCAAGGTGGTAGGTGCCTCTGGCTGTTTCCCTCCGTGCCAAATGACTGTAATCAACTGTTTTAATATGGACATGGTCAAACACCAAGGTGGTAGGTGCCTCTGGCTGTTTCCCTCCCTGCCAAATTACTGTAATCAACTGTTTTAATATGGACATGGTCAAACACCAAGGTGGTAGGTGCCTCTGGCTGTTTCCCTCCCTGCCAAATTACTGTAATCAACTGTTTTAATATGGACATGGTCAAACACCAAGGTGGTAGGTGCCTCTGGCTGTTTCCCTCCTGCCAAATGACTGTAATCAACTGTTTTAATATGGACATGGTCAAACACCAAGGTGGTAGATGCCTCTGGCTGTTTCCCTCCCTGCCAAATTACTGTAATCAACTGTTTTAATATGGACATGGTCAAACACCAAGGTGGTAGATGCCTCTGGCTGTTTCCCTCCCTGCCAAATTACTGTAATCAACTGTTTTAATATGGACATGGTCAAACACCAAGGTGGTAGGTGCCTCTGGCTGTTTCCCTCCCTGCCAAATGACTGTAATCAACTGTTTTAATATGGACATGGTCAAACACCAAGGTGGTAGGTGCCTCTGGCTGTTTCCCTCCCTGCCAAATTACTGGAATCAACTGTTTTAATATGGACATGGTCAAACACCAAGGTGGTAGGTGCCTCTGGCTGTTTCCCTCCCTGCCAAATTACTGTAATCAACTGTTTTAATATGGACATGGTCAAACACCAAGGTGGTAGATGTGCCTCTGGCTGTTTCCCTCCCTGCCAAATTACTGTAATCAACTGTTTTAATATGGACATGGTCAAACACCAAGGTGGTAGATGCCTCTGGCTGTTTCCCTCCCTGCCAAATTACTGTAATCAACTGTTTTAATATGGACATGGTCAAACACCAAGGTGGTAGGTGCCTCTGGCTGTTTCCCTCCCTGCCAAATGACTGTAATCAACTGTTTTAATATGGACATGGTCAAACACCAAGGTGGTAGATGCCTCTGGCTGTTTCCCTCCCTGCCAAATTACTGTAATCAACTGTTTTAATATGGACATGGTCAAACACCAAGGTGGTAGGTGCCTCTGGCTGTTTCCCTCCGTGCCAAATTACTGTAATCAACTGTTTTAATATGGACATGGTCAAACACCAAGGTGGTAGGTGCCTCTGGCTGTTTCCCTCCCTGCCAAATGACTGTAATCAACTGTTTTAATATGGACATGGTCAAACACCAAGGTGGTAGATGCCTCTGGCTGTTTCCCTCCTGCCAAATTACTGTAATCAACTGTTTTAATATGGACATGGTCAAACACCAAGGTGGTAGGTGCCTCTGGCTGTTTCCCTCCCTGCCAAATTACTGTAATCAACTGTTTTAATATGGACATGGTCAAACACCAAGGTGGTAGGTGCCTCTGGCTGTTTCCCTCCTGCCAAATTACTGTAATCAACTGTTTTAATATGGACATGGTCAAACACCAAGGTGGTAGGTGCCTCTGGCTGTTTCCCTCCGTGCCAAATGACTGTAATCAACTGTTTTAATATGGACATGGTCAAACACCAAGGTGGTAGGTGCCTCTGGCTGTTTCCCTCCGTGCCAAATGACTGTAATCAACTGTTTTAATATGGACATGGTCAAACACCAAGGTGGTAGATGCCTCTGGCTGTTTCCCTCCGTGCCAAATTACTTTAATCAACTGTTTTAATATGGACATGGTCAAACACCAAGGTGGTAGGTGCCTCTGGCTGTTTCCCTCCTGCCAAATGACTGTAATCAACTGTTTTAATATGGACATGGTCAAACACCAAGGTGGTAGGTGCCTCTGGCTGTTTCCCTCCCTGCCAAATTACTGTAATCAACTGTTTTAATATGGACATGGTCAAACACCAAGGTGGTAGGTGCCTCTGGCTGTTTCCCTCCCTGCCAAATTACTGTAATCAACTGTTTTAATATGGACATGGTCAAACACCAAGGTGGTAGGTGCCTCTGGCTGTTTCCCTCCCTGCCAAATTACTGAATCAACTGTTTTAATATGGACATGGTCAAACACCAAGGTGGTAGGTGCCTCTGGCTGTTTCCCTCCCTGCCAAATTACTGTAATCAACTGTTTTAATATGGACATGGTCAAACACCAAGGTGGTAGATGCCTCTGGCTGTTTCCCTCCCTGCCAAATGACTGTAATCAACTGTTTTAATATGGACATGGTCAAACACCAAGGTGGTAGGTGCCTCTGGCTGTTTCCCTCCCTGCCAAATTACTGTAATCAACTGTTTTAATATGGACATGGTCAAACACCAAGGTGGTAGGTGCCTCTGGCTGTTTCCCTCCCTGCCAAATTACTGTAATCAACTGTTTTAATATGGACATGGTCAAACACCAAGGTGGTAGGTGCCTCTGGCTGTTTCCCTCCCTGCCAAATTACTGTAATCAACTGTTTTAATATGGACATGGTCAAACACCAAGGTGGTAGGTGCCTCTGGCTGTTTCCCTCCGTGCCAAATGACTGTAATCAACTGTTTTAATATGGACATTGTCAAACACCAAGGTGGTAGATGCCTCAGGCTGTTTCCCTCCCTGCCAAATTACTGTAATCAACTGTTTTAATATGGACATGGTCAAACACCAAGGTGGTAGGTGCCTCTGGCTGTTTCCCTCCCTGCCAAATGACTGTAATCAACTGTTTTAATATGGACATGGTCAAACACCAAGGTGGTAGATGCCTCTGGCTGTTTCCCTCCCTGCCAAATTACTGTAATCAACTGTTTTAATATGGACATGGTCAAACACCAAGGTGGTAGGTGCCTCTGGCTGTTTCCCTCCCTGCCAAATTACTGTAATCAACTGTTTTAATATGGACATGGTCAAACACCAAGGTGGTAGGTGCCTCTGGCTGTTTCCCTCCCTGCCAAATTACTGTAATCAACTGTTTTAATATGGACATGGTCAAACACCAAGGTGGTAGGTGCCTCTGGCTGTTTCCCTCCTGCCAAATTACTGTAATCAACTGTTTTAATATGGACATGGTCAAACACCAAGGTGGTAGATGCCTCTGGCTGTTTCCCTCCCTGCCAAATGACTGTAATCAACTGTTTTAATATGGACATGGTCAAACACCAAGGTGGTAGGTACTGTAATCAACTGTTTTAATATGGACATGGTCAAACACCAAGGTGGTAGGTGCCTCTGGCTGTTTCCCTCCCTGCCAAATGACTGTAATCAACTGTTTTAATATGGACATGGTCAAACACCAAGGTGGTAGGTGCCTCTGGCTGTTTCCCTCCGTGCCAAATGACTGTAATCAACTGTTTTAATATGGACATGGTCAAACACCAAGGTGGTAGATGCCTCTGGCTGTTTCCCTCCCTGCCAAATGACTGTAATCAACTGTTTTAATATGGACATGGTCAAACACCAAGGTGGTAGGTGCCTCTGGCTGTTTCCCTCCCTGCCAAATTACTGTAATCAACTGTTTTAATATGGACATGGTCAAACACCAAGGTGGTAGGTGCCTCTGGCTGTTTCCCTCCCTGCCAAATTACTGTAATCAACTGTTTTAATATGGACATGGTCAAACACCAAGGTGGTAGGTGCCTCTGGCTGTTTCCCTCCCTGCCAAATTACTGTAATCAACTGTTTTAATATGGACATGGTCAAACACCAAGGTGGTAGATGCCTCTGGCTGTTTCCTCCCTGCCAAATTACTGTAATCAACTGTTTTAATATGGACATGGTCAAACACCAAGGTGGTAGGTGCCTCTGGCTGTTTCCCTCCCTGCCAAATTACTGTAATCAACTGTTTTAATATGGACATGGTCAAACACCAAGGTGGTAGATGCCTCTGGCTGTTTCCCTCCCTGCCAAATTACTGTAATCAACTGTTTTAATATGGACATGGTCAAACACCAAGGTGGTAGGTGCCTCTGGCTGTTTCCCTCCCTGCCAAATTACTGTAATCAACTGTTTTAATATGGACATGGTCAAACACCAAGGTGGTAGGTGCCTCTGGCTGTTTCCCTCCCTGCCAAATGACTGTAATCAACTGTTTTAATATGGACATGGTCAAACACCAAGGTGGTAGATGCCTCTGGCTGTTTCCCTCCGTGCCAAATTACTGTAATCAACTGTTTTAATATGGACATGGTCAAACACCAAGGTGGTAGGTGCCTCTGGCTGTTTCCCTCCCTGCCAAATTACTGTAATCAACTGTTTTAATATGGACATGGTCAAACACCAAGGTGGTAGGTGCCTCTGGCTGTTTCCCTCCGTGCCAAATTACTGTAATCAACTGTTTTAATATGGACATGGTCAAACACCAAGGTGGTAGGTGCCTCTGGCTGTTTCCCTCCTGCCAAATGACTGTAATCAACTGTTTTAATATGGACATGGTCAAACACCAAGGTGGTAGGTGCCTCTGGCTGTTTCCCTCCGTGCCAAATGACTGTAATCAACTGTTTTAATATGGACATGGTCAAACACCAAGGTGGTAGATGCCTCTGGCTGTTTCCCTCCCTGCCAAATTACTGTAATCAACTGTTTTAATATGGACATGGTCAAACACCAAGGTGGTAGGTGCCTCTGGCTGTTTCCCTCCCTGCCAAATGACTGTAATCAACTGTTTTAATATGGACATGGTCAAACACCAAGGTGGTAGGTGCCTCTGGCTGTTTCCCTCCCTGCCAAATTACTGTAATCAACTGTTTTAATATGGACATGGTCAAACACCAAGGTGGTAGGTGCCTCTGGCTGTTTCCCTCCCTGCCAAATTACTGTAATCAACTGTTTTAATATGGACATGGTCAAACACCAAGGTGGTAGGTGCCTCTGGCTGTTTCCCTCCCTGCCAAATGACTGTAATCAACTGTTTTAATATGGACATGGTCAAACACCAAGGTGGTAGATGCCTCTGGCTGTTTCCCTCCGTGCCAAATTACTGTAATCAACTGTTTTAATATGGACATGGTCAAACACCAAGGTGGTAGGTGCCTCTGGCTGTTTCCCTCCCTGCCAAATTACTGTAATCAACTGTTTTAATATGGACATGGTCAAACACCAAGGTGGTAGGTGCCTCTGGCTGTTTCCCTCCTGCCAAATTACTGTAATCAACTGTTTTAATATGGACATGGTCAAACACCAAGGTGGTAGGTGCCTCTGGCTGTTTCCCTCCGTGCCAAATGACTGTAATCAACTGTTTTAATATGGACATGGTCAAACACCAAGGTGGTAGGTGCCTCTGGCTGTTTCCCTCCCTGCCAAATGACTGTAATCAACTGTTTTAATATGGACATGGTCAAACACCAAGGTGGTAGGTGCCTCTGGCTGTTTCCCTCCGTGCCAAATTACTGTAATCAACTGTTTTAATATGGACATGGTCAAACACCAAGGTGGTAGGTGCCTCTGGCTGTTTCCCTCCCTGCCAAATTACTGTAATCAACTGTTTTAATATGGACATGGTCAAACACCAAGGTGGTAGGTGCCTCTGGCTGTTTCCCTCCCTGCCAAATTACTGTAATCAACTGTTTTAATATGGACATGGTCAAACACCAAGGTGGTAGGTGCCTCTGGCTGTTTCCCTCCCTGCCAAATTACTGTAATCAACTGTTTTAATATGGACATGGTCAAACACCAAGGTGGTAGGTGCCTCTGGCTGTTTCCTCCCTGCCAAATGACTGTAATCAACTGTTTTAATATGGACATGGTCAAACACCAAGGTGGTAGGTGCCTCTGGCTGTTTCCCTCCCTGCCAAATGACTGTAATCAACTGTTTTAATATGGACATGGTCAAACACCAAGGTGGTAGATGCCTCTGGCTGTTTCCCTCCCTGCCAAATTACTGTAATCAACTGTTTTAATATGGACATGGTCAAACACCAAGGTGGTAGGTGCCTCTGGCTGTTTCCCTCCTGCCAAATTACTGTAATCAACTGTTTTAATATGGACATGGTCAAACACCAAGGTGGTAGGTGCCTCTGGCTGTTTCCCTCCTGCCAAATTACTGTAATCAACTGTTTTAATATGGACATGGTCAAACACCAAGGTGGTAGGTGCCTCTGGCTGTTTCCCTCCGTGCCAAATGACTGTAATCAACTGTTTTAATATGGACATGGTCAAACACCAAGGTGGTAGGTGCCTCTGGCTGTTTCCCTCCCTGCCAAATTACTGTAATCAACTGTTTTAATATGGACATGGTCAAACACCAAGGTGGTAGGTGCCTCTGGCTGTTTCTCCTCCGTGCCAAATTACTGTAATCAACTGTTTTAATATGGACATGGTCAAACACCAAGGTGGTAGGTGCCTCTGGCTGTTTCCCTCCCTGCCAAATTACTGTAATCAACTGTTTTAATATGGACATGGTCAAACACCAAGGTGGTAGGTGCCTCTGGCTGTTTCCCTCCCTGCCAAATTACTGTAATCAACTGTTTTAATATGGACATGGTCAAACACCAAGGTGGTAGGTGCCTCTGGCTGTTTCCCTCCCTGCCAAATGACTGTAATCAACTGTTTTAATATGGACATGGTCAAACACCAAGGTGGTAGATGCCTCTGGCTGTTTCCCTCCCTGCCAAATTACTGTAATCAACTGTTTTAATATGGACATGGTCAAACACCAAGGTGGTAGGTGCCTCTGGCTGTTTCCCTCCCTGCCAAATTACTGTAATCAACTGTTTTAATATGGACATGGTCAAACACCAAGGTGGTAGGTGCCTCTGGCTGTTTCCCTCCTGCCAAATGACTGTAATCAACTGTTTTAATATGGACATGGTCAAACACCAAGGTGGTAGGATGCCTCTGGCTGTTTCCCTCCCTGCCAAATGACTGTAATCAACTGTTTTAATATGGACATGGTCAAACACCAAGGTGGTAGGTGCCTCTGGCTGTTTCCCTCCCTGCCAAATGACTGTAATCAACTGTTTTAATATGGACATGGTCAAACACCAAGGTGGTAGATGCCTCTGGCTGTTTCCCTCCCTGCCAAATTACTGTAATCAACTGTTTTAATATGGACATGGTCAAACACCAAGGTGGTAGGTGCCTCTGGCTGTTTCCCTCCGTGCCAAATGACTGTAATCAACTGTTTTAATATGGACATGGTCAAACACCAAGGTGGTAGATGCCTCTGGCTGTTTCCTCCCTGCCAAATTACTGTAATCAACTGTTTTAATATGGACATGGTCAAACACCAAGGTGGTAGGTGCCTCTGGCTGTTTCCCTCCCTGCCAAATTACTGTAATCAACTGTTTTAATATGGACATGGTCAAACACCAAGGTGGTAGGTGCCTCTGGCTGTTTCCCTCCCTGCCAAATGACTGTAATCAACTGTTTTAATATGGACATGGTCAAACACCAAGGTGGTAGGTGCCTCTGGCTGTTTCCCTCCTGCCAAATGACTGTAATCAACTGTTTTAATATGGACATGGTCAAACACCAAGGTGGTAGATGCCTCTGGCTGTTTCCCTCCGTGCCAAATTACTGTAATCAACTGTTTTAATATGGACATGGTCAAACACCAAGGTGGTAGGTGCCTCTGGCTGTTTCCCTCCGTGCCAAATGACTGTAATCAACTGTTTTAATATGGACATGGTCAAACACCAAGGTGGTAGGTGCCTCTGGCTGTTTCCCTCCCTGCCAAATTACTGTAATCAACTGTTTTAATATGGACATGGTCAAACACCAAGGTGGTAGGTGCCTCTGGCTGTTTCCCTCCCTGCCAAATTACTGTAATCAACTGTTTTAATATGGACATGGTCAAACACCAAGGTGGTAGGTGCCTCTGGCTGTTTCCCTCCCTGCCAAATTACTGTAATCAACTGTTTTAATATGGACATGGTCAAACACCAAGGTGGTAGGTGCCTCTGGCTGTTTCCCTCCTGCCAAATTACTGTAATCAACTGTTTTAATATGGACATGGTCAAACACCAAGGTGGTAGATGCCTCTGGCTGTTTCCCTCCCTGCCAAATGACTGTAATCAACTGTTTTAATATGGACATGGTCAAACACCAAGGTGGTAGGTGCCTCTGGCTGTTTCCCTCCCTGCCAAATTACTGTAATCAACTGTTTTAATATGGACATGGTCAAACACCAAGGTGGTAGGTGCCTCTGGCTGTTTCCCTCCCTGCCAAATTACTGTAATCAACTGTTTTAATATGGACATGGTCAAACACCAAGGTGGTAGGTGCCTCTGGCTGTTTCCCTCCTGCCAAATTACTGTAATCAACTGTTTTAATATGGACATGGTCAAACACCAAGGTGGTAGGTGCCTCTGGCTGTTTCCCTCCCTGCCAAATTACTGTAATCAACTGTTTTAATATGGACATGGTCAAACACCAAGGTGGTAGGTGCCTCTGGCTGTTTCCCTCCCTGCCAAATGACTGTAATCAACTGTTTTAATATGGACATGGTCAAACACCAAGGTGGTAGGTGCCTCTGGCTGTTTCCCTCCCTGCCAAATGACTGTAATCAACTGTTTTAATATGGACATGGTCAAACACCAAGGTGGTAGTGCCTCTGGCTGTTTCCCTCCCTGCCAAATTACTGTAATCAACTGTTTTAATATGGACATGGTCAAACACCAAGGTGGTAGGTGCCTCTGGCTGTTTCCCTCCCTGCCAAATTACTGTAATCAACTGTTTTAATATGGACATGGTCAAACACCAAGGTGGTAGGTGCCTCTGGCTGTTTCCCTCCCTGCCAAATTACTGTAATCAACTGTTTTAATATGGACATGGTCAAACACCAAGGTGGTAGGTGCCTCTGGCTGTTTCCTCCCTGCCAAATGACTGTAATCAACTGTTTTAATATGGACATGGTCAAACACCAAGGTGGTAGGTGCCTCTGGCTGTTTCCCTCCCTGCCAAATTACTGTAATCAACTGTTTTAATATGGACATGGTCAAACACCAAGGTGGTAGGTGCCTCTGGCTGTTTCCTCCCTGCCAAATTACTGTAATCAACTGTTTTAATATGGACATGGTCAAACACCAAGGTGGTAGGTGCCTCTGGCTGTTTCCCTCCCTGCCAAATGACTGTAATCAACTGTTTTAATATGGACATGGTCAAACACCAAGGTGGTAGATGCCTCTGGCTGTTTCCCTCCTGCCAAATTACTGTAATCAACTGTTTTAATATGGACATGGTCAAACACCAAGGTGGTAGGTGCCTCTGGCTGTTTCCCTCCCTGCCAAATTACTGTAATCAACTGTTTTAATATGGACATGGTCAAACACCAAGGTGGTAGGTGCCTCTGGCTGTTTCCCTCCCTGCCAAATGACTGTAATCAACTGTTTTAATATGGACATGGTCAAACACCAAGGTGGTAGGTGCCTCTGGCTGTTTCCCTCCCTGCCAAATTACTGTAATCAACTGTTTTAATATGGACATGGTCAAACACCAAGGTGGTAGGTGCCTCTGGCTGTTTCCCTCCCTGCCAAATTACTGTAATCAACTGTTTTAATATGGACATGGTCAAACACCAAGGTGGTAGGTGCCTCTGGCTGTTTCCCTCCCTGCCAAATTACTGTAATCAACTGTTTTAATATGGACATGGTCAAACACCAAGGTGGTAGGTGCCTCTGGCTGTTTCCCTCCCTGCCAAATTACTGTAATCAACTGTTTTAATATGGACATGGTCAAACACCAAGGTGGTAGGTGCCTCTGGCTGTTTCCCTCCCTGCCAAATGACTGTAATCAACTGTTTTAATATGGACATGGTCAAACACCAAGGTGGTAGGTGCCTCTGGCTGTTTCCCTCCCTGCCAAATTACTGTAATCAACTGTTTTAATATGGACATGGTCAAACACCAAGGTGGTAGGTGCCTCTGGCTGTTTCCCTCCCTGCCAAATTACTGTAATCAACTGTTTTAATATGGACATGGTCAAACACCAAGGTGGTAGATGCCTCTGGCTGTTTCCCTCCCTGCCAAATGACTGTAATCAACTGTTTTAATATGGACATGGTCAAACACCAAGGTGGTAGGTGCCTCTGGCTGTTTCCCTCCCTGCCAAATTACTGTAATCAACTGTTTTAATATGGACATGGTCAAACACCAAGGTGGTAGGTGCCTCTGGCTGTTTCCCTCCCTGCCAAATTACTGTAATCAACTGTTTTAATATGGACATGGTCAAACACCAAGGTGGTAGATGCCTCTGGCTGTTTCCCTCCCTGCCAAATTACTGTAATCAACTGTTTTAATATGGACATGGTCAAACACCAAGGTGGTAGGTGCCTCTGGCTGTTTCCCTCCCTGCCAAATTACTGTAATCAACTGTTTTAATATGGACATGGTCAAACACCAAGGTGGTAGGTGCCTCTGGCTGTTTCCCTCCGTGCCAAATTACTGTAATCAACTGTTTTAATATGGACATGGTCAAACACCAAGGTGGTAGGTGCCTCTGGCTGTTTCCCTCCCTGCCAAATTACTGTAATCAACTGTTTTAATATGGACATGGTCAAACACCAAGGTGGTAGGTGCCTCTGGCTGTTTCCCTCCCTGCCAAATTGACTGTAATCAACTGTTTTAATATGGACATGGTCAAACACCAAGGTGGTAGGTGCCTCTGGCTGTTTCCCTCCCTGCCAAATTACTGTAATCAACTGTTTTAATATGGACATGGTCAAACACCAAGGTGGTAGGTGCCTCTGGCTGTTTCCCTCCTGCCAAATGACTGTAATCAACTGTTTTAATATGGACATGGTCAAACACCAAGGTGGTAGGTGCCTCTGGCTGTTTCCCTCCCTGCCAAATTACTGTAATCAACTGTTTTAATATGGACATGGTCAAACACCAAGGTGGTAGGTGCCTCTGGCTGTTTCCCTCCCTGCCAAATTACTGTAATCAACTGTTTTAATATGGACATGGTCAAACACCAAGGTGGTAGGTGCCTCTGGCTGTTTCCCTCCCTGCCAAATTACTGTAATCAACTGTTTTAATATGGACATGGTCAAACACCAAGGTGGTAGGTGCCTCTGGCTGTTTCCCTCCCTGCCAAATGACTGTAATCAACTGTTTTAATATGGACATGGTCAAACACCAAGGTGGTAGGTGCCTCTGGCTGTTTCCCTCCCTGCCAAATTACTGTAATCAACTGTTTTAATATGGACATGGTCAAACACCAAGGTGGTAGGTGCCTCTGGCTGTTTCCCTCCCTGCCAAATGACTGTAATCAACTGTTTTAATATGGACATGGTCAAACACCAAGGTGGTAGATGCCTCTGGCTGTTTCCCTCCGTGCCAAATTACTGTAATCAACTGTTTTAATATGGACATGGTCAAACACCAAGGTGGTAGGTGCCTCTGGCTGTTTCCCTCCCTGCCAAATTACTGTAATCAACTGTTTTAATATGGACATGGTCAAACACCAAGGTGGTAGGTGCCTCTGGCTGTTTCCCTCCCTGCCAAATGACTGTAATCAACTGTTTTAATATGGACATGGTCAAACACCAAGGTGGTAGATGCCTCTGGCTGTTTCCCTCCCTGCCAAATTACTGTAATCAACTGTTTTAATATGGACATGGTCAAACACCAAGGTGGTAGGTGCCTCTGGCTGTTTCCCTCCCTGCCAAATGACTGTAATCAACTGTTTTAATATGGACATGGTCAAACACCAAGGTGGTAGATGCCTCTGGCTGTTTCCCTCCTGCCAAATTACTGTAATCAACTGTTTTAATATGGACATGGTCAAACACCAAGGTGGTAGGTGCCTCTGGCTGTTTCCCTCCCTGCCAAATTACTGTAATCAACTGTTTTAATATGGACATGGTCAAACACCAAGGTGGTAGGTGCCTCTGGCTGTTTCCCTCCCTGCCAAATTACTGTAATCAACTGTTTTAATATGGACATGGTCAAACACCAAGGTGGTAGGTGCCTCTGGCTGTTTCCCTCCCTGCCAAATTACTGTAATCAACTGTTTTAATATGGACATGGTCAAACACCAAGGTGGTAGGTGCCTCTGGCTGTTTCCCTCCCTGCCAAATGACTGTAATCAACTGTTTTAATATGGACATGGTCAAACACCAAGGTGGTAGGTGCCTCTGGCTGTTTCCCTCCCTGCCAAATTACTGTAATCAACTGTTTTAATATGGACATGGTCAAACACCAAGGTGGTAGGTGCCTCTGGCTGTTTCCCTCCTGCCAAATGACTGTAATCAACTGTTTTAATATGGACATGGTCAAACACCAAGGTGGTAGATGCCTCTGGCTGTTTCCCTCCCTGCCAAATTACTGTAATCAACTGTTTTAATATGGACATGGTCAAACACCAAGGTGGTAGGTGCCTCTGGCTGTTTCCCTCCCTGCCAAATTACTGTAATCAACTGTTTTAATATGGACATGGTCAAACACCAAGGTGGTAGGTGCCTCTGGCTGTTTCCCTCCCTGCCAAATGACTGTAATCAACTGTTTTAATATGGACATGGTCAAACACCAAGGTGGTAGATGCCTCTGGCTGTTTCCCTCCCTGCCAAATTACTGTAATCAACTGTTTTAATATGGACATGGTCAAACACCAAGGTGGTAGGTGCCTCTGGCTGTTTCCCTCCCTGCCAAATGACTGTAATCAACTGTTTTAATATGGACATGGTCAAACACCAAGGTGGTAGATGCCTCTGGCTGTTTCCCTCCCTGCCAAATTACTGTAATCAACTGTTTTAATATGGACATGGTCAAACACCAAGGTGGTAGGTGCCTCTGGCTGTTTCCCTCCCTGCCAAATGACTGTAATCAACTGTTTTAATATGGACATGGTCAAACACCAAGGTGGTAGGTGCCTCTGGCTGTTTCCCTCCCTGCCAAATTACTGTAATCAACTGTTTTAATATGGACATGGTCAAACACCAAGGTGGTAGGTGCCTCTGGCTGTTTCCCTCCTGCCAAATTACTGTAATCAACTGTTTTAATATGGACATGGTCAAACACCAAGGTGGTAGGTGCCTCTGGCTGTTTCCCTCCGTGCCAAATGACTGTAATCAACTGTTTTAATATGGACATGGTCAAACACCAAGGTGGTAGGTGCCTCTGGCTGTTTCCCTCCTGCCAAATGACTGTAATCAACTGTTTTAATATGGACATGGTCAAACACCAAGGTGGTAGATGCCTCTGGCTGTTTCCCTCCTGCCAAATTACTGTAATCAACTGTTTTAATATGGACATGGTCAAACACCAAGGTGGTAGGTGCCTCTGGCTGTTTCCCTCCTGCCAAATGACTGTAATCAACTGTTTTAATATGGACATGGTCAAACACCAAGGTGGTAGGTGCCTCTGGCTGTTTCCCTCCCTGCCAAATTACTGTAATCAACTGTTTTAATATGGACATGGTCAAACACCAAGGTGGTAGGTGCCTCTGGCTGTTTCCCTCCCTGCCAAATTACTGTAATCAACTGTTTTAATATGGACATGGTCAAACACCAAGGTGGTAGGTGCCTCTGGCTGTTTCCCTCCCTGCCAAATTACTGTAATCAACTGTTTTAATATGGACATGGTCAAACACCAAGGTGGTAGGTGCCTCTGGCTGTTTCCCTCCCTGCCAAATGACTGTAATCAACTGTTTTAATATGGACATGGTCAAACACCAAGGTGGTAGGTGCCTCTGGCTGTTTCCCTCCCTGCCAAATTACTGTAATCAACTGTTTTAATATGGACATGGTCAAACACCAAGGTGGTAGGTGCCTCTGGCTGTTTCCCTCCCTGCCAAATTACTGTAATCAACTGTTTTAATATGGACATGGTCAAACACCAAGGTGGTAGGTGCCTCTGGCTGTTTCCCTCCGTGCCAAATTACTGTAATCAACTGTTTTAATATGGACATGGTCAAACACCAAGGTGGTAGGTGCCTCTGGCTGTTTCCCTCCCTGCCAAATGACTGTAATCAACTGTTTTAATATGGACATGGTCAAACACCAAGGTGGTAGGTGCCTCTGGCTGTTTCCCCCTGCCAAATTACTGTAATCAACTGTTTTAATATGGACATGGTCAAACACCAAGGTGGTAGGTGCCTCTGGCTGTTTCCCTCCCTGCCAAATTACTGTAATCAACTGTTTTAATATGGACATGGTCAAACACCAAGGTGGTAGGTGCCTCTGGCTGTTTCCCTCCTGCCAAATGACTGTAATCAACTGTTTTAATATGGACATGGTCAAACACCAAGGTGGTAGATGCCTCTGGCTGTTTCCCTCCTGCCAAATTACTGTAATCAACTGTTTTAATATGGACATGGTCAAACACCAAGGTGGTAGGTGCCTCTGGCTGTTTCCCTCCCTGCCAAATTACTGTAATCAACTGTTTTAATATGGACATGGTCAAACACCAAGGTGGTAGGTGCCTCTGGCTGTTTCCCTCCCTGCCAAATTACTGTAATCAACTGTTTTAATATGGACATGGTCAAACACCAAGGTGGTAGGTGCCTCTGGCTGTTTCCCTCCCTGCCAAATTACTGTAATCAACTGTTTTAATATGGACATGGTCAAACACCAAGGTGGTAGGTGCCTCTGGCTGTTTCCCTCCCTGCCAAATGACTGTAATCAACTGTTTTAATATGGACATGGTCAAACACCAAGGTGGTAGGTGCCTCTGGCTGTTTCCCTCCTGCCAAATGACTGTAATCAACTGTTTTAATATGGACATGGTCAAACACCAAGGTGGTAGATGCCTCTGGCTGTTTCCCTCCCTGCCAAATGACTGTAATCAACTGTTTTAATATGGACATGGTCAAACACCAAGGTGGTAGGTGCCTCTGGCTGTTTCCCTCCTGCCAAATTACTGTAATCAACTGTTTTAATATGGACATGGTCAAACACCAAGGTGGTAGGTGCCTCTGGCTGTTTCTCCCTGCCAAATGACTGTAATCAACTGTTTTAATATGGACATGGTCAAACACCAAGGTGGTAGGTGCCTCTGGCTGTTTCCCTCCCTGCCAAATTACTGTAATCAACTGTTTTAATATGGACATGGTCAAACACCAAGGTGGTAGGTGCCTCTGGCTGTTTCCCTCCCTGCCAAATTACTGTAATCAACTGTTTTAATATGGACATGGTCAAACACCAAGGTGGTAGGTGCCTCTGGCTGTTTCCCTCCCTGCCAAATTACTGTAATCAACTGTTTTAATATGGACATGGTCAAACACCAAGGTGGTAGATGCCTCTGGCTGTTTCCCTCCCTGCCAAATGACTGTAATCAACTGTTTTAATATGGACATGGTCAAACACCAAGGTGGTAGGTGCCTCTGGCTGTTTCCCTCCCTGCCAAATTACTGTAATCAACTGTTTTAATATGGACATGGTCAAACACCAAGGTGGTAGATGCCTCTGGCTGTTTCCCTCCCTGCCAAATGACTGTAATCAACTGTTTTAATATGGACATGGTCAAACACCAAGGTGGTAGGTGCCTCTGGCTGTTTCCCTCCCTGCCAAATTACTGTAATCAACTGTTTTAATATGGACATGGTCAAACACCAAGGTGGTAGGTGCCTCTGGCTGTTTCCCTCCCTGCCAAATGACTGTAATCAACTGTTTTAATATGGACATGGTCAAACACCAAGGTGGTAGGTGCCTCTGGCTGTTTCCCTCCCTGCCAAATTACTGTAATCAACTGTTTTAATATGGACATGGTCAAACACCAAGGTGGTAGGTGCCTCTGGCTGTTTCCCTCCCTGCCAAATTACTGTAATCAACTGTTTTAATATGGACATGGTCAAACACCAAGGTGGTAGGTGCCTCTGGCTGTTTCCCTCCTGCCAAATGACTGTAATCAACTGTTTTAATATGGACATGGTCAAACACCAAGGTGGTAGGTGCCTCTGGCTGTTTCCCTCCCTGCCAAATTACTGTAATCAACTGTTTTAATATGGACATGGTCAAACACCAAGGTGGTAGGTGCCTCTGGCTGTTTCCCTCCCTGCCAAATTACTGTAATCAACTGTTTTAATATGGACATGGTCAAACACCAAGGTGGTAGGTGCCTCTGGCTGTTTCCCTCCCTGCCAAATTACTGTAATCAACTGTTTTAATATGGACATGGTCAAACACCAAGGTGGTAGGTGCCTCTGGCTGTTTCCCTCCCTGCCAAATTACTGTAATCAACTGTTTTAATATGGACATGGTCAAACACCAAGGTGGTAGATGCCTCTGGCTGTTTCCCTCCTGCCAAATTACTGTAATCAACTGTTTTAATATGGACATGGTCAAACACCAAGGTGGTAGGTGCCTCTGGCTGTTTCCCTCCTGCCAAATGACTGTAATCAACTGTTTTAATATGGACATGGTCAAACACCAAGGTGGTAGGTGCCTCTGGCTGTTTCCCTCCCTGCCAAATTACTGTAATCAACTGTTTTAATATGGACATGGTCAAACACCAAGGTGGTAGGTGCCTCTGGCTGTTTCCCTCCCTGCCAAATTACTGTAATCAACTGTTTTAATATGGACATGGTCAAACACCAAGGTGGTAGGTGCCTCTGGCTGTTTCCCTCCCTGCCAAATTACTGTAATCAACTGTTTTAATATGGACATGGTCAAACACCAAGGTGGTAGGTGCCTCTGGCTGTTTCCCTCCTGCCAAATGACTGTAATCAACTGTTTTAATATGGACATGGTCAAACACCAAGGTGGTAGATGCCTCTGGCTGTTTCCCTCCCTGCCAAATTACTGTAATCAACTGTTTTAATATGGACATGGTCAAACACCAAGGTGGTAGGTGCCTCTGGCTGTTTCCCTCCCTGCCAAATTACTGTAATCAACTGTTTTAATATGGACATGGTCAAACACCAAGGTGGTAGGTGCCTCTGGCTGTTTCCCTCCCTGCCAAATTACTGTAATCAACTGTTTTAATATGGACATGGTCAAACACCAAGGTGGTAGGTGCCTCTGGCTGTTTCCCTCCCTGCCAAATTACTGTAATCAACTGTTTTAATATGGACATGGTCAAACACCAAGGTGGTAGGTGCCTCTGGCTGTTTCCCTCCCTGCCAAATGACTGTAATCAACTGTTTTAATATGGACATGGTCAAACACCAAGGTGGTAGATGCCTCTGGCTGTTTCCCTCCCTGCCAAATTACTGTAATCAACTGTTTTAATATGGACATGGTCAAACACCAAGGTGGTAGGTGCCTCTGGCTGTTTCCCTCCCTGCCAAATGACTGTAATCAACTGTTTTAATATGGACATGGTCAAACACCAAGGTGGTAGATGCCTCTGGCTGTTTCCCTCCCTGCCAAATTACTGTAATCAACTGTTTTAATATGGACATGGTCAAACACCAAGGTGGTAGGTGCCTCTGGCTGTTTCCCTCCCTGCCAAATTACTGTAATCAACTGTTTTAATATGGACATGGTCAAACACCAAGGTGGTAGGTGCCTCTGGCTGTTTCCCTCCCTGCCAAATTACTGTAATCAACTGTTTTAATATGGACATGGTCAAACACCAAGGTGGTAGGTGCCTCTGGCTGTTTCCCTCCCTGCCAAATTACTGTAATCAACTGTTTTAATATGGACATGGTCAAACACCAAGGTGGTAGGTGCCTCTGGCTGTTTCCCTCCCTGCCAAATGACTGTAATCAACTGTTTTAATATGGACATGGTCAAACACCAAGGTGGTAGGTGCCTCTGGCTGTTTCCCTCCCTGCCAAATTACTGTAATCAACTGTTTTAATATGGACATGGTCAAACACCAAGGTGGTAGGTGCCTCTGGCTGTTTCCCTCCCTGCCAAATGACTGTAATCAACTGTTTTAATATGGACATGGTCAAACACCAAGGTGGTAGATGCCTCTGGCTGTTTCCCTCCCTGCCAAATTACTGTAATCAACTGTTTTAATATGGACATGGTCAAACACCAAGGTGGTAGGTGCCTCTGGCTGTTTCCCTCCCTGCCAAATTACTGTAATCAACTGTTTTAATATGGACATGGTCAAACACCAAGGTGGTAGTGCCTCTGGCTGTTTCCCTCCCTGCCAAATTACTGTAATCAACTGTTTTAATATGGACATGGTCAAACACCAAGGTGGTAGGTGCCTCTGGCTGTTTCCCTCCCTGCCAAATTACTGTAATCAACTGTTTTAATATGGACATGGTCAAACACCAAGGTGGTAGGTGCCTCTGGCTGTTTCCCTCCCTGCCAAATTACTGTAATCAACTGTTTTAATATGGACATGGTCAAACACCAAGGTGGTAGGTGCCTCTGGCTGTTTCCCTCCCTGCCAAATTACTGTAATCAACTGTTTTAATATGGACATGGTCAAACACCAAGGTGGTAGGTGCCTCTGGCTGTTTCCCTCCCTGCCAAATGACTGTAATCAACTGTTTTAATATGGACATGGTCAAACACCAAGGTGGTAGGTGCCTCTGGCTGTTTCCCTCCCTGCCAAATTACTGTAATCAACTGTTTTAATATGGACATGGTCAAACACCAAGGTGGTAGGTGCCTCTGGCTGTTTCCCTCCCTGCCAAATGACTGTAATCAACTGTTTTAATATGGACATGGTCAAACACCAAGGTGGTAGATGCCTCTGGCTGTTTCCCTCCCTGCCAAATTACTGTAATCAACTGTTTTAATATGGACATGGTCAAACACCAAGGTGGTAGGTGCCTCTGGCTGTTTCCCTCCCTGCCAAATGACTGTAATCAACTGTTTTAATATGGACATGGTCAAACACCAAGGTGGTAGATGCCTCTGGCTGTTTCCCTCCCTGCCAAATTACTGTAATCAACTGTTTTAATATGGACATGGTCAAACACCAAGGTGGTAGGTGCCTCTGGCTGTTTCCCTCCCTGCCAAATTACTGTAATCAACTGTTTTAATATGGACATGGTCAAACACCAAGGTGGTAGGTGCCTCTGGCTGTTTCCCTCCCTGCCAAATTACTGTAATCAACTGTTTTAATATGGACATGGTCAAACACCAAGGTGGTAGGTGCCTCTGGCTGTTTCCCTCCCTGCCAAATTACTGTAATCAACTGTTTTAATATGGACATGGTCAAACACCAAGGTGGTAGGTGCCTCTGGCTGTTTCCCTCCCTGCCAAATGACTGTAATCAACTGTTTTAATATGGACATGGTCAAACACCAAGGTGGTAGATGCCTCTGGCTGTTTCCCTCCCTGCCAAATGACTGTAATCAACTGTTTTAATATGGACATGGTCAAACACCAAGGTGGTAGGTGCCTCTGGCTGTTTCCCTCCCTGCCAAATGACTGTAATCAACTGTTTTAATATGGACATGGTCAAACACCAAGGTGGTAGGTGCCTCTGGCTGTTTCCCTCCCTGCCAAATTACTGTAATCAACTGTTTTAATATGGACATGGTCAAACACCAAGGTGGTAGGTGCCTCTGGCTGTTTCCCCCCCTGCCAAATTACTGTAATCAACTGTTTTAATATGGACATGGTCAAACACCAAGGTGGTAGGTGCCTCTGGCTGTTTCCCTCCCTGCCAAATTACTGTAATCAACTGTTTTAATATGGACATGGTCAAACACCAAGGTGGTAGGTGCCTCTGGCTGTTTCCCTCCGTGCCAAATGACTGTAATCAACTGTTTTAATATGGACATGGTCAAACACCAAGGTGGTAGATGCCTCTGGCTGTTTCCCTCCGTGCCAAATTACTTTAATCAACTGTTTTAATATGGACATGGTCAAACACCAAGGTGGTAGGTGCCTCTGGCTGTTTCCCTCCGTGCCAAATGACTGTAATCAACTGTTTTAATATGGACATGGTCAAACACCAAGGTGGTAGGTGCCTCTGGCTGTTTCCCTCCCTGCCAAATTACTGTAATCAACTGTTTTAATATGGACATGGTCAAACACCAAGGTGGTAGGTGCCTCTGGCTGTTTCCCCCTCCTGCCAAATTACTGTAATCAACTGTTTTAATATGGACATGGTCAAACACCAAGGTGGTAGGTGCCTCTGGCTGTTTCCCTCCCTGCCAAATTACTGGAATCAACTGTTTTAATATGGACATGGTCAAACACCAAGGTGGTAGGTGCCTCTGGCTGTTTCCCTCCTGCCAAATTACTGTAATCAACTGTTTTAATATGGACATGGTCAAACACCAAGGTGGTAGATGCCTCTGGCTGTTTCCCTCCCTGCCAAATGACTGTAATCAACTGTTTTAATATGGACATGGTCAAACACCAAGGTGGTAGGTGCCTCTGGCTGTTTCCCCTCCCTGCCAAATTACTGTAATCAACTGTTTTAATATGGACATGGTCAAACACCAAGGTGGTAGGTGCCTCTGGCTGTTTCCCTCCCTGCCAAATTACTGTAATCAACTGTTTTAATATGGACATGGTCAAACACCAAGGTGGTAGGTGCCTCTGGCTGTTTCCCTCCCTGCCAAATTACTGTAATCAACTGTTTTAATATGGACATGGTCAAACACCAAGGTGGTAGGTGCCTCTGGCTGTTTCCCTCCCTGCCAAATTACTGTAATCAACTGTTTTAATATGGACATGGTCAAACACCAAGGTGGTAGGTGCCTCTGGCTGTTTCCCTCCCTGCCAAATTACTGTAATCAACTGTTTTAATATGGACATGGTCAAACACCAAGGTGGTAGGTGCCTCTGGCTGTTTCCCTCCCTGCCAAATTACTGTAATCAACTGTTTTAATATGGACATGGTCAAACACCAAGGTGGTAGGTGCCTCTGGCTGTTTCCCTCCCTGCCAAATGACTGTAATCAACTGTTTTAATATGGACATGGTCAAACACCAAGGTGGTAGGTGCCTCTGGCTGTTTCCCTCCCTGCCAAATGACTGTAATCAACTGTTTTAATATGGACATGGTCAAACACCAAGGTGGTAGGTGCCTCTGGCTGTTTCCCTCCTGCCAATGCCTCTGGCTGTTTCCCTCCCTGCCAATATTACTGTAATCAACTGTTTTAATATGGACATGGTCAAACACCAAGGTGGTAGGTGCCTCTGGCTGTTTCCCTCCTGCCAAATGACTGTAATCAACTGTTTTAATATGGACATGGTCAAACACCAAGGTGGTAGGTGCCTCTGGCTGTTTCCTCCGTGCCAAATTACTGTAATCAACTGTTTTAATATGGACATGGTCAAACACCAAGGTGGTAGGTGCCTCTGGCTGTTTCCCTCCCTGCCAAATGACTGTAATCAACTGTTTTAATATGGACATGGTCAAACACCAAGGTGGTAGGTGCCTCTGGCTGTTTCCCTCCCTGCCAAATGACTGTAATCAACTGTTTTAATATGGACATGGTCAAACACCAAGGTGGTAGATGCCTCTGGCTGTTTCCCTCCCTGCCAAATGACTGTAATCAACTGTTTTAATATGGACATGGTCAAACACCAAGGTGGTAGGTGCCTCTGGCTGTTTCCCTCCCTGCCAAATTACTGTAATCAACTGTTTTAATATGGACATGGTCAAACACCAAGGTGGTAGGTGCCTCTGGCTGTTTCCCTCCCTGCCAAATGACTGTAATCAACTGTTTTAATATGGACATGGTCAAACACCAAGGTGGTAGGTGCCTCTGGCTGTTTCCCTCCCTGCCAAATTACTGTAATCAACTGTTTTAATATGGACATGGTCAAACACCAAGGTGGTAGGTGCCTCTGGCTGTTTCCCTCCCTGCCAAATTACTGTAATCAACTGTTTTAATATGGACATGGTCAAACACCAAGGTGGTAGGTGCCTCTGGCTGTTTCCCTCCGTGCCAAATGACTGTAATCAACTGTTTTAATATGGACATGGTCAAACACCAAGGTGGTAGATGCCTCTGGCTGTTTCCCTCCTGCCAAATTACTGTAATCAACTGTTTTAATATGGACATGGTCAAACACCAAGGTGGTAGGTGCCTCTGGCTGTTTCCCTCCCTGCCAAATTACTGTAATCAACTGTTTTAATATGGACATGGTCAAACACCAAGGTGGTAGGTGCCTCTGGCTGTTTCCCTCCCTGCCAAATGACTGTAATCAACTGTTTTAATATGGACATGGTCAAACACCAAGGTGGTAGGTGCCTCTGGCTGTTTCCCTCCCTGCCAAATTACTGTAATCAACTGTTTTAATATGGACATGGTCAAACACCAAGGTGGTAGGTGCCTCTGGCTGTTTCCCTCCCTGCCAAATGACTGTAATCAACTGTTTTAATATGGACATGGTCAAACACCAAGGTGGTAGGTGCCTCTGGCTGTTTCCCTCCCTGCCAAATTACTGTAATCAACTGTTTTAATATGGACATGGTCAAACACCAAGGTGGTAGGTGCCTCTGGCTGTTTCCCTCCCTGCCAAATGACTGTAATCAACTGTTTTAATATGGACATGGTCAAACACCAAGGTGGTAGGTGCCTCTGGCTGTTTCCCTCCCTGCCAAATTACTGTAATCAACTGTTTTAATATGGACATGGTCAAACACCAAGGTGGTAGGTGCCTCTGGCTGTTTCCCTCCCTGCCAAATTACTGTAATCAACTGTTTTAATATGGACATGGTCAAACACCAAGGTGGTAGGTGCCTCTGGCTGTTTCCCTCCTGCCAAATTACTGTAATCAACTGTTTTAATATGGACATGGTCAAACACCAAGGTGGTAGGTGCCTCTGGCTGTTTCCCTCCCTGCCAAATTACTGTAATCAACTGTTTTAATATGGACATGGTCAAACACCAAGGTGGTAGGTGCCTCTGGCTGTTTCCCTCCCTGCCAAATTACTGTAATCAACTGTTTTAATATGGACATGGTCAAACACCAAGGTGGTAGGTGCCTCTGGCTGTTTCCCTCCCTGCCAAATGACTGTAATCAACTGTTTTAATATGGACATGGTCAAACACCAAGGTGGTAGATGCCTCTGGCTGTTTCCCTCCCTGCCAAATTACTGTAATCAACTGTTTTAATCTGGACCTGGTCAAACACCAAGGTGGTAGATGCCTCTGGCTGTTTCCCTCCCTGCCAAATGACTGTAATCAACTGTTTTAATATGGACATGGTCAAACACCAAGGTGGTAGGTGCATCTGGCTGTTTCCCTCCCTGCCAAATGACTGTAATCAACTGTTTTAATATGGACATGGTCAAACACCAAGGTGGTAGATGCCTCTGGCTGTTTCCCTCCCTGCCAAATGACTGTAATCAACTGTTTTAATATGGACATGGTCAAACACCAAGGTGGTAGGTGCCTCTGGCTGTTTCCCTCCGTGCCAAATTACTGTAATCAACTGTTTTAATATGGACATGGTCAAACACCAAGGTGGTAGGTGCCTCTGGCTGTTTCCCTCCCTGCCAAATGACTGTAATCAACTGTTTTAATATGGACATGGTCAAACACCAAGGTGGTAGGTGCCTCTGGCTGTTTCCCTCCTGCCAAATTACTGTAATCAACTGTTTTAATATGGACATGGTCAAACACCAAGGTGGTAGGTGCCTCTGGCTGTTTCCCTCCCTGCCAAATTACTGTAATCAACTGTTTTAATATGGACATGGTCAAACACCAAGGTGGTAGGTGCCTCTGGCTGTTTCCCTCCGTGCCAAATGACTGTAATCAACTGTTTTAATATGGACATGGTCAAACACCAAGGTGGTAGATGCCTCTGGCTGTTTCCCTCCCTGCCAAATTACTGTAATCAACTGTTTTAATATGGACATGGTCAAACACCAAGGTGGTAGGTGCCTCTGGCTGTTTCCCTCCTGCCAAATTACTGTAATCAACTGTTTTAATATGGACATGGTCAAACACCAAGGTGGTAGGTGCCTCTGGCTGTTTCCCTCCCTGCCAAATGACTGTAATCAACTGTTTTAATATGGACATGGTCAAACACCAAGGTGGTAGGTGCCTCTGGCTGTTTCCCTCCCTGCCAAATTACTGTAATCAACTGTTTTAATATGGACATGGTCAAACACCAAGGTGGTAGGTGCCTCTGGCTGTTTCCCTCCCTGCCAAATGACTGTAATCAACTGTTTTAATATGGACATGGTCAAACACCAAGGTGGTAGGTGCCTCTGGCTGTTTCCCTCCGTGCCAAATTACTGTAATCAACTGTTTTAATATGGACATGGTCAAACACCAAGGTGGTAGGTGCCTCTGGCTGTTTCCCTCCCTGCCAAATGACTGTAATCAACTGTTTTAATATGGACATGGTCAAACACCAAGGTGGTAGGTGCCTCTGGCTGTTTCCCTCCCTGCCAAATTACTGTAATCAACTGTTTTAATATGGACATGGTCAAACACCAAGGTGGTAGGTGCCTCTGGCTGTTTCCCTCCCTGCCAAATTACTGTAATCAACTGTTTTAATATGGACATGGTCAAACACCAAGGTGGTAGGTGCCTCTGGCTGTTTCCCTCCCTGCCAAATTACTGTAATCAACTGTTTTAATATGGACATGGTCAAACACCAAGGTGGTAGGTGCCTCTGGCTGTTTCCCTCCCTGCCAAATTACTGTAATCAACTGTTTTAATATGGACATGGTCAAACACCAAGGTGGTAGATGCCTCTGGCTGTTTCCCTCCCTGCCAAATGACTGTAATCAACTGTTTTAATATGGACATGGTCAAACACCAAGGTGGTAGGTGCCTCTGGCTGTTTCCCTCCCTGCCAAATTACTGTAATCAACTGTTTTAATATGGACATGGTCAAACACCAAGGTGGTAGGTGCCTCTGGCTGTTTCCCTCCCTGCCAAATTACTGTAATCAACTGTTTTAATATGGACATGGTCAAACACCAAGGTGGTAGGTGCCTCTGGCTGTTTCCCTCCCTGCCAAATTACTGTAATCAACTGTTTTAATATGGACATGGTCAAACACCAAGGTGGTAGGTGCCTCTGGCTGTTTCCTCCTGCCAAATTACTGTAATCAACTGTTTTAATATGGACATGGTCAAACACCAAGGTGGTAGGTGCCTCTGGCTGTTTCCCTCCCTGCCAAATTACTGTAATCAACTGTTTTAATATGGACATGGTCAAACACCAAGGTGGTAGGTGCCTCTGGCTGTTTCCCTCCCTGCCAAATGACTGTAATCAACTGTTTTAATATGGACATGGTCAAACACCAAGGTGGTAGGTGCCTCTGGCTGTTTCCCTCCCTGCCAAATTACTGTAATCAACTGTTTTAATATGGACATGGTCAAACACCAAGGTGGTAGGTGCCTCTGGCTGTTTCCCTCCCTGCCAAATTACTGTAATCAACTGTTTTAATATGGACATGGTCAAACACCAAGGTGGTAGGTGCCTCTGGCTGTTTCCCTCCTGCCAAATTACTGTAATCAACTGTTTTAATATGGACATGGTCAAACACCAAGGTGGTAGGTGCCTCTGGCTGTTTCCCTCCCTGCCAAATTACTGTAATCAACTGTTTTAATATGGACATGGTCAAACACCAAGGTGGTAGGTGCCTCTGGCTGTTTCCCTCCCTGCCAAATGACTGTAATCAACTGTTTTAATATGGACATGGTCAAACACCAAGGTGGTAGGTGCTGTAATCTGGCTGTTTCCTCCCTGCCAAATGACTGTAATCAACTGTTTTAATATGGACATGGTCAAACACCAAGGTGGTAGGTGCCTCTGGCTGTTTCCCTCCCTGCCAAATTACTGTAATCAACTGTTTTAATATGGACATGGTCAAACACCAAGGTGGTAGGTGCCTCTGGCTGTTTCCCTCCCTGCCAAATTACTGTAATCAACTGTTTTAATATGGACATGGTCAAACACCAAGGTGGTAGGTGCCTCTGGCTGTTTCCCTCCCTGCCAAATTACTGTAATCAACTGTTTTAATATGGACATGGTCAAACACCAAGGTGGTAGGTGCCTCTGGCTGTTTCCCTCCCTGCCAAATTACTGTAATCAACTGTTTTAATATGGACATGGTCAAACACCAAGGTGGTAGGTGCCTCTGGCTGTTTCCCTCCCTGCCAAATTATTCCCTGTAATCAACTGTTTTAATATGGACATGGTCAAACACCAAGGTGGTAGGTGCCTCTGGCTGTTTCCCTCCGTGCCAAATGACTGTAATCAACTGTTTTAATATGGACATGGTCAAACACCAAGGTGGTAGATGCCTCTGGCTGTTTCCCTCCCTGCCAAATTACTGTAATCAACTGTTTTAATATGGACATGGTCAAACACCAAGGTGGTAGGTGCCTCTGGCTGTTTCCCTCCCTGCCAAATTACTGTAATCAACTGTTTTAATATGGACATGGTCAAACACCAAGGTGGTAGGTGCCTCTGGCTGTTTCCCTCCCTGCCAAATGACTGTAATCAACTGTTTTAATATGGACATGGTCAAACACCAAGGTGGTAGGTGCCTCTGGCTGTTTCCCTCCTGCCAAATTACTGTAATCAACTGTTTTAATATGGACATGGTCAAACACCAAGGTGGTAGGTGCCTCTGGCTGTTTCCTCCTGCCAAATGACTGTAATCAACTGTTTTAATATGGACATGGTCAAACACCAAGGTGGTAGGTGCCTCTGGCTGTTTCCTCCCTGCCAAATTACTGTAATCAACTGTTTTAATATGGACATGGTCAAACACCAAGGTGGTAGGTGCCTCTGGCTGTTTCCCTCCCTGCCAAATTACTGTAATCAACTGTTTTAATATGGACATGGTCAAACACCAAGGTGGTAGGTGCCTCTGGCTGTTTCCCTCCCTGCCAAATTACTGTAATCAACTGTTTTAATATGGACATGGTCAAACACCAAGGTGGTAGGTGCCTCTGGCTGTTTCCCTCCTGCCAAATTACTGTAATCAACTGTTTTAATATGGACATGGTCAAACACCAAGGTGGTAGGTGCCTCTGGCTGTTTCCCTCCCTGCCAAATTACTGTAATCAACTGTTTTAATATGGACATGGTCAAACACCAAGGTGGTAGGTGCCTCTGGCTGTTTCCCTCCCTGCCAAATTACTGTAATCAACTGTTTTAATATGGACATGGTCAAACACCAAGGTGGTAGGTGCCTCTGGCTGTTTCCCTCCCTGCCAAATTACTGTAATCAACTGTTTTAATATGGACATGGTCAAACACCAAGGTGGTAGGTGCCTCTGGCTGTTTCCCTCCCTGCCAAATTACTGTAATCAACTGTTTTAATATGGACATGGTCAAACACCAAGGTGGTAGGTGCCTCTGGCTGTTTCCCTCCTGCCAAATGACTGTAATCAACTGTTTTAATATGGACATGGTCAAACACCAAGGTGGTAGGTGCCTCTGGCTGTTTCCCTCCTGCCAAATTACTGTAATCAACTGTTTTAATATGGACATGGTCAAACACCAAGGTGGTAGGTGCCTCTGGCTGTTTCCCTCCCTGCCAAATTACTGTAATCAACTGTTTTAATATGGACATGGTCAAACACCAAGGTGGTAGGTGCCTCTGGCTGTTTCCCTCCCTGCCAAATGACTGTAATCAACTGTTTTAATATGGACATGGTCAAACACCAAGGTGGTAGGTGCCTCTGGCTGTTTCCCTCCCTGCCAAATTACTGTAATCAACTGTTTTAATATGGACATGGTCAAACACCAAGGTGGTAGGTGCCTCTGGCTGTTTCCCTCCCTGCCAAATGACTGTAATCAACTGTTTTAATATGGACATGGTCAAACACCAAGGTGGTAGGTGCCTCTGGCTGTTTCCCTCCCTGCCAAATTACTGTAATCAACTGTTTTAATATGGACATGGTCAAACACCAAGGTGGTAGGTGCCTCTGGCTGTTTCCCTCCCTGCCAAATGACTGTAATCAACTGTTTTAATATGGACATGGTCAAACACCAAGGTGGTAGGTGCCTCTGGCTGTTTCCCTCCCTGCCAAATTACTGTAATCAACTGTTTTAATATGGACATGGTCAAACACCAAGGTGGTAGGTGCCTCTGGCTGTTTCCCTCCCTGCCAAATTACTGTAATCAACTGTTTTAATATGGACATGGTCAAACACCAAGGTGGTAGGTGCCTCTGGCTGTTTCCCTCCCTGCCAAATTACTGTAATCAACTGTTTTAATATGGACATGGTCAAACACCAAGGTGGTAGGTGCCTCTGGCTGTTTCCCTCCCTGCCAAATGACTGTAATCAACTGTTTTAATATGGACATGGTCAAACACCAAGGTGGTAGGTGCCTCTGGCTGTTTCCCTCCCTGCCAAATTACTGTAATCAACTGTTTTAATATGGACATGGTCAAACACCAAGGTGGTAGGTGCCTCTGGCTGTTTCCCTCCCTGCCAAATGACTGTAATCAACTGTTTTAATATGGACATGGTCAAACACCAAGGTGGTAGGTGCCTCTGGCTGTTTCCCTCCCTGCCAAATTACTGTAATCAACTGTTTTAATATGGACATGGTCAAACACCAAGGTGGTAGGTGCCTCTGGCTGTTTCCCTCCCTGCCAAATTACTGTAATCAACTGTTTTAATATGGACATGGTCAAACACCAAGGTGGTAGGTGCCTCTGGCTGTTTCCCTCCCTGCCAAATGACTGTAATCAACTGTTTTAATATGGACATGGTCAAACACCAAGGTGGTAGATGCCTCTGGCTGTTTCCCTCCCTGCCAAATTACTGTAATCAACTGTTTTAATATGGACATGGTCAAACACCAAGGTGGTAGGTGCCTCTGGCTGTTTCCCTCCCTGCCAAATTACTGTAATCAACTGTTTTAATATGGACATGGTCAAACACCAAGGTGGTAGGTGCCTCTGGCTGTTTCCCTCCCTGCCAAATGACTGTAATCAACTGTTTTAATATGGACATGGTCAAACACCAAGGTGGTAGGTGCCTCTGGCTGTTTCCCTCCCTGCCAAATTACTGTAATCAACTGTTTTAATATGGACATGGTCAAACACCAAGGTGGTAGGTGCCTCTGGGTGCCAAATGACTGTAATCAACTGTTTTAATATGGACATGGTCAAACACCAAGGTGGTAGATGCCTCTGGCTGTTTCCCTCCCTGCCAAATTACTGTAATCAACTGTTTTAATATGGACATGGTCAAACACCAAGGTGGTAGGTGCCTCTGGCTGTTTCCCTCCCTGCCAAATTACTGTAATCAACTGTTTTAATATGGACATGGTCAAACACCAAGGTGGTAGGTGCCTCTGGCTGTTTCCCTCCCTGCCAAATGACTGTAATCAACTGTTTTAATATGGACATGGTCAAACACCAAGGTGGTAGGTGCCTCTGGCTGTTTCCCTCCCTGCCAAATGACTGTAATCAACTGTTTTAATATGGACATGGTCAAACACCAAGGTGGTAGATGCCTCTGGCTGTTTCCCTCCTGCCAAATTACTGTAATCAACTGTTTTAATATGGACATGGTCAAACACCAAGGTGGTAGGTGCCTCTGGCTGTTTCCCTCCCTGCCAAATTACTGTAATCAACTGTTTTAATATGGACATGGTCAAACACCAAGGTGGTAGGTGCCTCTGGCTGTTTCCCTCCCTGCCAAATTACTGTAATCAACTGTTTTAATATGGACATGGTCAAACACCAAGGTGGTAGGTGCCTCTGGCTGTTTCCCTCCCTGCCAAATTACTGTAATCAACTGTTTTAATATGGACATGGTCAAACACCAAGGTGGTAGATGCCTCTGGCTGTTTCCCTCCCTGCCAAATTACTGTAATCAACTGTTTTAATATGGACATGGTCAAACACCAAGGTGGTAGGTGCCTCTGGCTGTTTCCCTCCCTGCCAAATGACTGTAATCAACTGTTTTAATATGGACATGGTCAAACACCAAGGTGGTAGGTGCCTCTGGCTGTTTCCCTCCCTGCCAAATGACTGTAATCAACTGTTTTAATATGGACATGGTCAAACACCAAGGTGGTAGGTGCCTCTGGCTGTTTCCCTCCTGCCAAATTACTGTAATCAACTGTTTTAATATGGACATGGTCAAACACCAAGGTGGTAGGTGCCTCTGGCTGTTTCCCTCCCTGCCAAATGACTGTAATCAACTGTTTTAATATGGACATGGTCAAACACCAAGGTGGTAGGTGCCTCTGGCTGTTTCCCTCCGTGCCAAATTACTGTAATCAACTGTTTTAATATGGACATGGTCAAACACCAAGGTGGTAGGTGCCTCTGGCTGTTTCCCTCCCTGCCAAATTACTGTAATCAACTGTTTTAATATGGACATGGTCAAACACCAAGGTGGTAGGTGCCTCTGGCTGTTTCCCTCCGTGCCAAATGACTGTAATCAACTGTTTTAATATGGACATGGTCAAACACCAAGGTGGTAGATGCCTCTGGCTGTTTCCCTCCCTGCCCAATTACTGTAATCAACTGTTTTAATATGGACATGGTCAAACACCAAGGTGGTAGGTGCCTCTGGCTGTTTCCTCCCTGCCAAATTACTGTAATCAACTGTTTTAATATGGACATGGTCAAACACCAAGGTGGTAGGTGCCTCTGGCTGTTTCCCTCCCTGCCAAATTACTGTAATCAACTGTTTTAATATGGACATGGTCAAACACCAAGGTGGTAGGTGCCTCTGGCTGTTTCCCTCCCTGCCAAATTACTGTAATCAACTGTTTTAATATGGACATGGTCAAACACCAAGGTGGTAGGTGCCTCTGGCTGTTTCCCTCCCTGCCAAATGACTGTAATCAACTGTTTTAATATGGACATGGTCAAACACCAAGGTGGTAGATGCCTCTGGCTGTTTCCCTCCCTGCCAAATTACTGTAATCAACTGTTTTAATATGGACATGGTCAAACACCAAGGTGGTAGGTGCCTCTGGCTGTTTCCCTCCCTGCCAAATTACTGTAATCAACTGTTTTAATATGGACATGGTCAAACACCAAGGTGGTAGGTGCCTCTGGCTGTTTCCCTCCCTGCCAAATTACTGTAATCAACTGTTTTAATATGGACATGGTCAAACACCAAGGTGGTAGGTGCCTCTGGCTGTTTCCCTCCCTGCCAAATTACTGTAATCAACTGTTTTAATATGGACATGGTCAAACACCAAGGTGGTAGGTGCCTCTGGCTGTTTCCCTCCCTGCCAAATGACTGTAATCAACTGTTTTAATATGGACATGGTCAAACACCAAGGTGGTAGGTGCCTCTGGCTGTTTCCCTCCCTGCCAAATTACTGTAATCAACTGTTTTAATATGGACATGGTCAAACACCAAGGTGGTAGGTGCCTCTGGCTGTTTCCCTCCCTGCCAAATTACTGTAATCAACTGTTTTAATATGGACATGGTCAAACACCAAGGTGGTAGGTGCCTCTGGCTGTTTCCCTCCGTGCCAAATGACTGTAATCAACTGTTTTAATATGGACATGGTCAAACACCAAGGTGGTAGGTGCCTCTGGCTGTTTCCTCCCTGCCAAATTACTGTAATCAACTGTTTTAATATGGACATGGTCAAACACCAAGGTGGTAGGTGCCTCTGGCTGTTTCCTCCCTGCCAAATTACTGGAATCAACTGTTTTAATATGGACATGGTCAAACACCAAGGTGGTAGGTGCCTCTGGCTGTTTCCCTCCCTGCCAAATTACTGTAATCAACTGTTTTAATATGGACATGGTCAAACACCAAGGTGGTAGGTGCCTCTGGCTGTTTCCCTCCGTGCCAAATGACTGTAATCAACTGTTTTAATATGGACATGGTCAAACACCAAGGTGGTAGATGCCTCTGGCTGTTTCCCTCCCTGCCAAATTACTGTAATCAACTGTTTTAATATGGACATGGTCAAACACCAAGGTGGTAGGTGCCTCTGGCTGTTTCCCTCCCTGCCAAATGACTGTAATCAACTGTTTTAATATGGACATGGTCAAACACCAAGGTGGTAGATGCCTCTGGCTGTTTCCCTCCCTGCCAAATTACTGTAATCAACTGTTTTAATATGGACATGGTCAAACACCAAGGTGGTAGGTGCCTCTGGCTGTTTCCCTCCCTGCCAAATTACTGTAATCAACTGTTTTAATATGGACATGGTCAAACACCAAGGTGGTAGGTGCCTCTGGCTGTTTCCCTCCCTGCCAAATGACTGTAATCAACTGTTTTAATATGGACATGGTCAAACACCAAGGTGGTAGATGCCTCTGGCTGTTTCCCTCCCTGCCAAATTACTGTAATCAACTGTTTTAATATGGACATGGTCAAACACCAAGGTGGTAGGTGCCTCTGGCTGTTTCCCTCCCTGCCAAATGACTGTAATCAACTGTTTTAATATGGACATGGTCAAACACCAAGGTGGTAGATGCCTCTGGCTGTTTCCCTCCTGCCAAATTACTGTAATCAACTGTTTTAATATGGACATGGTCAAACACCAAGGTGGTAGGTGCCTCTGGCTGTTTCCCTCCCTGCCAAATGACTGTAATCAACTGTTTTAATATGGACATGGTCAAACACCAAGGTGGTAGGTGCCTCTGGCTGTTTCCCTCCCTGCCAAATTACTGTAATCAACTGTTTTAATATGGACATGGTCAAACACCAAGGTGGTAGGTGCCTCTGGCTGTTTCCCTCCCTGCCAAATTACTGTAATCAACTGTTTTAATATGGACATGGTCAAACACCAAGGTGGTAGGTGCCTCTGGCTGTTTCCCTCCCTGCCAAATTACTGTAATCAACTGTTTTAATATGGACATGGTCAAACACCAAGGTGGTAGGTGCCTCTGGCTGTTTCCCTCCCTGCCAAATTACTGTAATCAACTGTTTTAATATGGACATGGTCAAACACCAAGGTGGTAGGTGCCTCTGGCTGTTTCCCTCCCTGCCAAATGACTGTAATCAACTGTTTTAATATGGACATGGTCAAACACCAAGGTGGTAGGTGCCTCTGGCTGTTTCCCTCCCTGCCAAATTACTGTAATCAACTGTTTTAATATGGACATGGTCAAACACCAAGGTGGTAGGTGCCTCTGGCTGTTTCCCTCCCTGCCAAATGACTGTAATCAACTGTTTTAATATGGACATGGTCAAACACCAAGGTGGTAGGTGCCTCTGGCTGTTTCCCTCCCTGCCAAATTACTGTAATCAACTGTTTTAATATGGACATGGTCAAACACCAAGGTGGTAGATGCCTCTGGCTGTTTCCCTCCCTGCCAAATGACTGTAATCAACTGTTTTAATATGGACATGGTCAAACACCAAGGTGGTAGGTGCCTCTGGCTGTTTCCCTCCCTGCCAAATTACTGTAATCAACTGTTTTAATATGGACATGGTCAAACACCAAGGTGGTAGGTGCCTCTGGCTGTTTCCCTCCCTGCCAAATGACTGTAATCAACTGTTTTAATATGGACATGGTCAAACACCAAGGTGGTAGGTGCCTCTGGCTGTTTCCCTCCCTGCCAAATTACTGTAATCAACTGTTTTAATATGGACATGGTCAAACACCAAGGTGGTAGGTGCCTCTGGCTGTTTCCCCCTGCCAAATGACTGTAATCAACTGTTTTAATATGGACATGGTCAAACACCAAGGTGGTAGATGCCTCTGGCTGTTTCCCTCCCTGCCAAATTACTGTAATCAACTGTTTTAATATGGACATGGTCAAACACCAAGGTGGTAGGTGCCTCTGGCTGTTTCCCTCCCTGCCAAATTACTGTAATCAACTGTTTTAATATGGACATGGTCAAACACCAAGGTGGTAGGTGCCTCTGGCTGTTTCCCTCCCTGCCAAATGACTGTAATCAACTGTTTTAATATGGACATGGTCAAACACCAAGGTGGTAGATGCCTCTGGCTGTTTCCCTCCCTGCCAAATTACTGTAATCAACTGTTTTAATATGGACATGGTCAAACACCAAGGTGGTAGGTGCCTCTGGCTGTTTCCCTCCCTGCCAAATTACTGTAATCAACTGTTTTAATATGGACATGGTCAAACACCAAGGTGGTAGGTGCCTCTGGCTGTTTCCCTCCCTGCCAAATTACTGTAATCAACTGTTTTAATATGGACATGGTCAAACACCAAGGTGGTAGGTGCCTCTGGCTGTTTCCCTCCCTGCCAAATTACTGTAATCAACTGTTTTAATATGGACATGGTCAAACACCAAGGTGGTAGGTGCCTCTGGCTGTTTCCCTCTGTGCCAAATTACTGTAATCAACTGTTTTAATATGGACATGGTCAAACACCAAGGTGGTAGATGCCTCTGGCTGTTTCCCTCCCTGCCAAATTACTGTAATCAACTGTTTTAATCTGGACCTGGTCAAACACCAAGGTGGTAGATGCCTCTGGCTGTTTCCCTCCCTGCCAAATGACTGTAATCAACTGTTTTAATATGGACATGGTCAAACACCAAGGTGGTAGGTGCATCTGGCTGTTTCCCTCCCTGCCAAATGACTGTAATCAACTGTTTTAATATGGACATGGTCAAACACCAAGGTGGTAGATGCCTCTGGCTGTTTCCCTCCCTGCCAAATGACTGTAATCAACTGTTTTAATATGGACATGGTCAAACACCAAGGTGGTAGGTGCCTCTGGCTGTTTCCCTCCGTGCCAAATTACTGTAATCAACTGTTTTAATATGGACATGGTCAAACACCAAGGTGGTAGGTGCCTCTGGCTGTTTCCCTCCCTGCCAAATGACTGTAATCAACTGTTTTAATATGGACATGGTCAAACACCAAGGTGGTAGGTGCCTCTGGCTGTTTCCCTCCGTGCCAAATTACTGTAATCAACTGTTTTAATATGGACATGGTCAAACACCAAGGTGGTAGGTGCCTCTGGCTGTTTCCCTCCCTGCCAAATTACTGTAATCAACTGTTTTAATATGGACATGGTCAAACACCAAGGTGGTAGGTGCCTCTGGCTGTTTCCCTCCCTGCCAAATGACTGTAATCAACTGTTTTAATATGGACATGGTCAAACACCAAGGTGGTAGATGCCTCTGGCTGTTTCCCTCCCTGCCCAATTACTGTAATCAACTGTTTTAATATGGACATGGTCAAACACCAAGGTGGTAGGTGCCTCTGGCTGTTTCCCTCCCTGCCAAATTACTGTAATCAACTGTTTTAATATGGACATGGTCAAACACCAAGGTGGTAGGTGCCTCTGGCTGTTTCCCTCCCTGCCAAATTACTGTAATCAACTGTTTTAATATGGACATGGTCAAACACCAAGGTGGTAGGTGCCTCTGGCTGTTTCCCTCCCTGCCAAATTACTGTAATCAACTGTTTTAATATGGACATGGTCAAACACCAAGGTGGTAGGTGCCTCTGGCTGTTTCCCTCCCTGCCAAATTACTGTAATCAACTGTTTTAATATGGACATGGTCAAACACCAAGGTGGTAGGTGCCTCTGGCTGTTTCCCTCCCTGCCAAATTACTGTAATCAACTGTTTTAATATGGACATGGTCAAACACCAAGGTGGTAGGTGCCTCTGGCTGTTTCCCTCCCTGCCAAATTACTGTAATCAACTGTTTTAATATGGACATGGTCAAACACCAAGGTGGTAGGTGCCTCTGGCTGTTTCCCTCCCTGCCAAATTACTGTAATCAACTGTTTTAATATGGACATGGTCAAACACCAAGGTGGTAGGTGCCTCTGGCTGTTTCCCTCCCTGCCAAATTACTGTAATCAACTGTTTTAATATGGACATGGTCAAACACCAAGGTGGTAGGTGCCTCTGGCTGTTCCTCCCTGCCAAATGACTGTAATCAACTGTTTTAATATGGACATGGTCAAACACCAAGGTGGTAGGTGCCTCTGGCTGTTTCCCTCCCTGCCAAATGACTGTAATCAACTGTTTTAATATGGACATGGTCAAACACCAAGGTGGTAGATGCCTCTGGCTGTTTCCCTCCCTGCCAAATTACTGTAATCAACTGTTTTAATATGGACATGGTCAAACACCAAGGTGGTAGGTGCCTCTGGCTGTTTCCCTCCTGCCAAATGACTGTAATCAACTGTTTTAATATGGACATGGTCAAACACCAAGGTGGTAGGTGCCTCTGGCTGTTTCCCTCCCTGCCAAATTACTGTAATCAACTGTTTTAATATGGACATGGTCAAACACCAAGGTGGTAGGTGCCTCTGGCTGTTCCCTCCCTGCCAAATTACTGTAATCAACTGTTTTAATATGGACATGGTCAAACACCAAGGTGGTAGGTGCCTCTGGCTGTTTCCCTCCCTGCCAAATTACTGTAATCAACTGTTTTAATATGGACATGGTCAAACACCAAGGTGGTAGGTGCCTCTGGCTGTTTCCCTCCCTGCCAAATGACTGTAATCAACTGTTTTAATATGGACATGGTCAAACACCAAGGTGGTAGGTGCCTCTGGCTGTTTCCCTCCCTGCCAAATTACTGTAATCAACTGTTTTAATATGGACATGGTCAAACACCAAGGTGGTAGATGCCTCTGGCTGTTTCCCTCCCTGCCAAATGACTGTAATCAACTGTTTTAATATGGACATGGTCAAACACCAAGGTGGTAGGTGCCTCTGGCTGTTTCCCTCCCTGCCAAATTACTGTAATCAACTGTTTTAATATGGACATGGTCAAACACCAAGGTGGTAGGTGCCTCTGGCTGTTTCCCTCCCTGCCAAATTACTGTAATCAACTGTTTTAATATGGACATGGTCAAACACCAAGGTGGTAGGTGCCTCTGGCTGTTTCCCTCCCTGCCAAATTACTGTAATCAACTGTTTTAATATGGACATGGTCAAACACCAAGGTGGTAGGTGCCTCTGGCTGTTTCCTCCCTGCCAAATGACTGTAATCAACTGTTTTAATATGGACATGGTCAAACACCAAGGTGGTAGGTGCCTCTGGCTGTTTCCCTCCCTGCCAAATTACTGTAATCAACTGTTTTAATATGGACATGGTCAAACACCAAGGTGGTAGGTGCCTCTGGCTGTTTCCCTCCCTGCCAAATTACTGTAATCAACTGTTTTAATATGGACATGGTCAAACACCAAGGTGGTAGGTGCCTCTGGCTGTTTCCCTCCCTGCCAAATGACTGTAATCAACTGTTTTAATATGGACATGGTCAAACACCAAGGTGGTAGATGCCTCTGGCTGTTTCCCTCCTGCCAAATTACTGTAATCAACTGTTTTAATATGGACATGGTCAAACACCAAGGTGGTAGGTGCCTCTGGCTGTTTCCCTCCCTGCCAAATGACTGTAATCAACTGTTTTAATATGGACATGGTCAAACACCAAGGTGGTAGGTGCCTCTGGCTGTTTCCCTCCCTGCCAAATTACTGTAATCAACTGTTTTAATATGGACATGGTCAAACACCAAGGTGGTAGGTGCCTCTGGCTGTTTCCCTCCCTGCCAAATTACTGTAATCAACTGTTTTAATATGGACATGGTCAAACACCAAGGTGGTAGGTGCCTCTGGCTGTTTCCCTCCCTGCCAAATTACTGTAATCAACTGTTTTAATATGGACATGGTCAAACACCAAGGTGGTAGGTGCCTCTGGCTGTTTCCCTCCCTGCCAAATTACTGTAATCAACTGTTTTAATATGGACATGGTCAAACACCAAGGTGGTAGGTGCCTCTGGCTGTTTCCCTCCCTGCCAAATGACTGTAATCAACTGTTTTAATATGGACATGGTCAAACACCAAGGTGGTAGGTGCCTCTGGCTGTTTCCCTCCCTGCCAAATTACTGTAATCAACTGTTTTAATATGGACATGGTCAAACACCAAGGTGGTAGGTGCCTCTGGCTGTTTCCCTCCCTGCCAAATGACTGTAATCAACTGTTTTAATATGGACATGGTCAAACACCAAGGTGGTAGGTGCCTCTGGCTGTTTCCCTCCCTGCCAAATGACTGTAATCAACTGTTTTAATATGGACATGGTCAAACACCAAGGTGGTAGATGCCTCTGGCTGTTTCCCTCCCTGCCAAATTACTGTAATCAACTGTTTTAATATGGACATGGTCAAACACCAAGGTGGTAGGTGCCTCTGGCTGTTTCCCTCCCTGCCAAATGACTGTAATCAACTGTTTTAATATGGACATGGTCAAACACCAAGGTGGTAGGTGCCTCTGGCTGTTTCCCTCCCTGCCAAATTACTGTAATCAACTGTTTTAATATGGACATGGTCAAACACCAAGGTGGTAGGTGCCTCTGGCTGTTTCCCTCCCTGCCAAATTACTGTAATCAACTGTTTTAATATGGACATGGTCAAACACCAAGGTGGTAGGTGCCTCTGGCTGTTTCCCTCCCTGCCAAATTACTGTAATCAACTGTTTTAATATGGACATGGTCAAACACCAAGGTGGTAGGTGCCTCTGGCTGTTTCCCTCCCTGCCAAATGACTGTAATCAACTGTTTTAATATGGACATGGTCAAACACCAAGGTGGTAGATGCCTCTGGCTGTTTCCCTCCCTGCCAAATTACTGTAATCAACTGTTTTAATATGGACATGGTCAAACACCAAGGTGGTAGGTGCCTCTGGCTGTTTCCCTCCCTGCCAAATGACTGTAATCAACTGTTTTAATATGGACATGGTCAAACACCAAGGTGGTAGGTGCCTCTGGCTGTTTCCCTCCCTGCCAAATGACTGTAATCAACTGTTTTAATATGGACATGGTCAAACACCAAGGTGGTAGGTGCCTCTGGCTGTTTCCCTCCCTGCCAAATTACTGTAATCAACTGTTTTAATATGGACATGGTCAAACACCAAGGTGGTAGGTGCCTCTGGCTGTTTCCCTCCCTGCCAAATTACTGTAATCAACTGTTTTAATATGGACATGGTCAAACACCAAGGTGGTAGGTGCCTCTGGCTGTTTCCCTCCCTGCCAAATTACTGTAATCAACTGTTTTAATATGGACATGGTCAAACACCAAGGTGGTAGGTGCCTCTGGCTGTTTCCCTCCCTGCCAAATTACTGTAATCAACTGTTTTAATATGGACATGGTCAAACACCAAGGTGGTAGGTGCCTCTGGCTGTTTCCCTCCGTGCCAAATTACTGTAATCAACTGTTTTAATATGGACATGGTCAAACACCAAGGTGGTAGGTGCCTCTGGCTGTTTCCCTCCCTGCCAAATGACTGTAATCAACTGTTTTAATATGGACATGGTCAAACACCAAGGTGGTAGGTGCCTCTGGCTGTTTCCCTCCTGCCAAATTACTGTAATCAACTGTTTTAATATGGACATGGTCAAACACCAAGGTGGTAGGTGCCTCTGGCTGTTTCCCTCCCTGCCAAATGACTGTAATCAACTGTTTTAATATGGACATGGTCAAACACCAAGGTGGTAGGTGCCTCTGGCTGTTTCCCTCCGTGCCAAATTACTGTAATCAACTGTTTTAATATGGACATGGTCAAACACCAAGGTGGTAGGTGCCTCTGGCTGTTTCCCTCCCTGCCAAATTACTGTAATCAACTGTTTTAATATGGACATGGTCAAACACCAAGGTGGTAGGTGCCTCTGGCTGTTTCCCTCCTGCCAAATTACTGTAATCAACTGTTTTAATATGGACATGGTCAAACACCAAGGTGGTAGGTGCCTCTGGCTGTTTCCCTCCCTGCCAAATTACTGTAATCAACTGTTTTAATATGGACATGGTCAAACACCAAGGTGGTAGGTGCCTCTGGCTGTTTCCCTCCCTGCCAAATTACTGTAATCAACTGTTTTAATATGGACATGGTCAAACACCAAGGTGGTAGGTGCCTCTGGCTGTTTCCCTCCCTGCCAAATTACTGTAATCAACTGTTTTAATATGGACATGGTCAAACACCAAGGTGGTAGATGCCTCTGGCTGTTTCCCTCCTGCCAAATTACTGTAATCAACTGTTTTAATATGGACATGGTCAAACACCAAGGTGGTAGGTGCCTCTGGCTGTTTCCTTCCCTGCCAAATGACTGTAATCAACTGTTTTAATATGGACATGGTCAAACACCAAGGTGGTAGGTGCCTCTGGCTGTTTCCCTCCCTGCCAAATGACTGTAATCAACTGTTTTAATATGGACATGGTCAAACACCAAGGTGGTAGATGCCTCTGGCTGTTTCCCTCCCTGCCAAATTACTGTAATCAACTGTTTTAATATGGACATGGTCAAACACCAAGGTGGTAGGTGCCTCTGGCTGTTTCCCTCCGTGCCAAATGACTGTAATCAACTGTTTTAATATGGACATGGTCAAACACCAAGGTGGTAGGTGCCTCTGGCTGTTTCCCTCCCTGCCAAATTACTGTAATCAACTGTTTTAATATGGACATGGTCAAACACCAAGGTGGTAGGTGCCTCTGGCTGTTTCCCTCCCTGCCAAATTACTGTAATCAACTGTTTTAATATGGACATGGTCAAACACCAAGGTGGTAGGTGCCTCTGGCTGTTTCCCTCCCTGCCAAATTACTGTAATCAACTGTTTTAATATGGACATGGTCAAACACCAAGGTGGTAGGTGCCTCTGGCTGTTTCCCTCCCTGCCAAATGACTGTAATCAACTGTTTTAATATGGACATGGTCAAACACCAAGGTGGTAGATGCCTCTGGCTGTTTCCCTCCCTGCCAAATTACTGTAATCAACTGTTTTAATATGGACATGGTCAAACACCAAGGTGGTAGGTGCCTCTGGCTGTTTCCCTCCCTGCCAAATTACTGTAATCAACTGTTTTAATATGGACATGGTCAAACACCAAGGTGGTAGGTGCCTCTGGCTGTTTCCCTTCCAAATGACTGTAATCAACTGTTTTAATATGGACATGGTCAAACACCAAGGTGGTACTGTAATGTAATCAACTGTTTTAATATGGACATGGTCAAACACCAAGGTGGTAGGTGCCTCTGGCTGTTTCCCTCCCTGCCAAATTACTGTAATCAACTGTTTTAATATGGACATGGTCAAACACCAAGGTGGTAGGTGCCTCTGGCTGTTTCCCTCCCTGCCAAATTACTGTAATCAACTGTTTTAATATGGACATGGTCAAACACCAAGGTGGTAGGTGCCTCCTGGCTGTTTCCCTCCCTGCCAAATGACTGTAATCAACTGTTTTAATATGGACATGGTCAAACACCAAGGTGGTAGATGCCTCTGGCTGTTTCCCTCCGTGCCAAATTACTGTAATCAACTGTTTTAATATGGACATGGTCAAACACCAAGGTGGTAGGTGCCTCTGGCTGTTTCCCTCCCTGCCAAATTACTGTAATCAACTGTTTTAATATGGACATGGTCAAACACCAAGGTGGTAGGTGCCTCTGGCTGTTTCCCTCCCTGCCAAATTACTGTAATCAACTGTTTTAATATGGACATGGTCAAACACCAAGGTGGTAGGTGCCTCTGGCTGTTTCCCCTCCTGCCAAATTACTGTAATCAACTGTTTTAATATGGACATGGTCAAACACCAAGGTGGTAGGTGCCTCTGGCTGTTTCCCTCCCTGCCAAATTACTGTAATCAACTGTTTTAATATGGACATGGTCAAACACCAAGGTGGTAGGTGCCTCTGGCTGTTTCCCTCCCTGCCAAATTACTGTAATCAACTGTTTTAATATGGACATGGTCAAACACCAAGGTGGTAGGTGCCTCTGGCTGTTTCCCTCCGTGCCAAATGACTGTAATCAACTGTTTTAATATGGACATGGTCAAACACCAAGGTGGTAGGTGCCTCTGGCTGTTTCCCTCCCTGCCAAATTACTGTAATCAACTGTTTTAATATGGACATGGTCAAACACCAAGGTGGTAGGTGCCTCTGGCTGTTTCCCTCCCTGCCAAATTACTGTAATCAACTGTTTTAATATGGACATGGTCAAACACCAAGGTGGTAGGTGCCTCTGGCTGTTTCCCTCCTGCCAAATGACTGTAATCAACTGTTTTAATATGGACATGGTCAAACACCAAGGTGGTAGGTGCCTCTGGCTGTTTCCCTCCCTGCCAAATTACTGTAATCAACTGTTTTAATATGGACATGGTCAAACACCAAGGTGGTAGGTGCCTCTGGCTGTTTCCCTCCCTGCCAAATTACTGTAATCAACTGTTTTAATATGGACATGGTCAAACACCAAGGTGGTAGATGCCTCTGGCTGTTTCCCTCCCTGCCAAATGACTGTAATCAACTGTTTTAATATGGACATGGTCAAACACCAAGGTGGTAGGTGCCTCTGGCTGTTTCCCTCCCTGCCAAATGACTGTAATCAACTGTTTTAATATGGACATGGTCAAACACCAAGGTGGTAGGTGCCTCTGGCTGTTTCCCTCCCTGCCAAATTACTGTAATCAACTGTTTTAATATGGACATGGTCAAACACCAAGGTGGTAGGTGCCTCTGGCTGTTTCCCTCCCTGCCAAATGACTGTAATCAACTGTTTTAATATGGACATGGTCAAACACCAAGGTGGTAGGTGCCTCTGGCTGTTTCCCTCCCTGCCAAATTACTGTAATCAACTGTTTTAATATGGACATGGTCAAACACCAAGGTGGTAGGTGCCTCTGGCTGTTTCCCTCCCTGCCAAATGACTGTAATCAACTGTTTTAATATGGACATGGTCAAACACCAAGGTGGTAGATGCCTCTGGCTGTTTCCCTCCGTGCCAAGTTACTGTAATCAACTGTTTTAATATGGACATGGTCAAACACCAAGGTGGTAGGTGCCTCTGGCTGTTTCCCTCCCTGCCAAATGACTGTAATCAACTGTTTTAATATGGACATGGTCAAACACCAAGGTGGTAGGTGCCTCTGGCTGTTTCCCTCCCTGCCAAATGACTGTAATCAACTGTTTTAATATGGACATGGTCAAACACCAAGGTGGTAGATGCCTCTGGCTGTTTCCCTCCCTGCCAAATTACTGTAATCAACTGTTTTAATATGGACATGGTCAAACACCAAGGTGGTAGGTGCCTCTGGCTGTTTCCCTCCGTGCCAAATGACTGTAATCAACTGTTTTAATATGGACATGGTCAAACACCAAGGTGGTAGATGCCTCTGGCTGTTTCCCTCCCTGCCCAATTACTGTAATCAACTGTTTTAATATGGACATGGTCAAACACCAAGGTGGTAGGTGCCTCTGGCTGTTTCCCTCCCTGCCAAATTACTGTAATCAACTGTTTTAATATGGACATGGTCAAACACCAAGGTGGTAGGTGCCTCTGGCTGTTTCCCTCCCTGCCAAATGACTGTAATCAACTGTTTTAATATGGACATGGTCAAACACCAAGGTGGTAGGTGCCTCTGGCTGTTTCCCTCCCTGCCAAATTACTGTAATCAACTGTTTTAATATGGACATGGTCAAACACCAAGGTGGTAGGTGCCTCTGGCTGTTTCCCTCCCTGCCAAATGACTGTAATCAACTGTTTTAATATGGACATGGTCAAACACCAAGGTGGTAGATGCCTCTGGCTGTTTCCCTCCCTGCCAAATTACTGTAATCAACTGTTTTAATATGGACATGGTCAAACACCAAGGTGGTAGGTGCCTCTGGCTGTTTCCCTCCCTGCCAAATGACTGTAATCAACTGTTTTAATATGGACATGGTCAAACACCAAGGTGGTAGATGCCTCTGGCTGTTTCCCTCCCTGCCAAATTACTGTAATCAACTGTTTTAATATGGACATGGTCAAACACCAAGGTGGTAGGTGCCTCTGGCTGTTTCCCTCCGTGCCAAATGACTGTAATCAACTGTTTTAATATGGACATGGTCAAACACCAAGGTGGTAGATGCCTCTGGCTGTTTCCCTCCCTGCCAAATTACTGTAATCAACTGTTTTAATATGGACATGGTCAAACACCAAGGTGGTAGGTGCCTCTGGCTGTTTCCCTCCCTGCCAAATTACTGTAATCAACTGTTTTAATATGGACATGGTCAAACACCAAGGTGGTAGGTGCCTCTGGCTGTTTCCCTCCCTGCCAAATTACTGTAATCAACTGTTTTAATATGGACATGGTCAAACACCAAGGTGGTAGGTGCCTCTGGCTGTTTCCCTCCCTGCCAAATTACTGTAATCAACTGTTTTAATATGGACATGGTCAAACACCAAGGTGGTAGGTGCCTCTGGCTGTTTCCCTCCCTGCCAAATGACTGTAATCAACTGTTTTAATATGGACATGGTCAAACACCAAGGTGGTAGATGCCTCTGGCTGTTTCCCTCCTGCCAAAAATTACTGTAATCAACTGTTTTAATATGGACATGGTCAAACACCAAGGTGGTAGGTGCCTCTGGCTGTTTCCCTCCCTGCCAAATGACTGTAATCAACTGTTTTAATATGGACATGGTCAAACACCAAGGTGGTAGGTGCCTCTGGCTGTTTCCCTCCCTGCCAAATGACTGTAATCAACTGTTTTAATATGGACATGGTCAAACACCAAGGTGGTAGGTGCCTCTGGCTGTTTCCCTCCCTGCCAAATTACTGTAATCAACTGTTTTAATATGGACATGGTCAAACACCAAGGTGGTAGGTGCCTCTGGCTGTTTCCCTCCCTGCCAAATTACTGTAATCAACTGTTTTAATATGGACATGGTCAAACACCAAGGTGGTAGGTGCCTCTGGCTGTTTCCCTCCCTGCCAAATGACTGTAATCAACTGTTTTAATATGGACATGGTCAAACACCAAGGTGGTAGGTGCCTCTGGCTGTTTCCCTCCTGCCAAATGACTGTAATCAACTGTTTTAATATGGACATGGTCAAACACCAAGGTGGTAGGTGCCTCTGGCTGTTTCCCTCCCTGCCAAATTACTGTAATCAACTGTTTTAATATGGACATGGTCAAACACCAAGGTGGTAGGTGCCTCTGGCTGTTTCCCTCCCTGCCAAATGACTGTAATCAACTGTTTTAATATGGACATGGTCAAACACCAAGGTGGTAGATGCCTCTGGCTGTTTCCCTCCCTGCCAAATTACTGTAATCAACTGTTTTAATATGGACATGGTCAAACACCAAGGTGGTAGGTGCCTCTGGCTGTTTCCCTCCCTGCCAAATGACTGTAATCAACTGTTTTAATATGGACATGGTCAAACACCAAGGTGGTAGGTGCCTCTGGCTGTTTCCCTCCTGCCAAATGACTGTAATCAACTGTTTTAATATGGACATGGTCAAACACCAAGGTGGTAGGTGCCTCTGGCTGTTTCCCTCCCTGCCAAATTACTGTAATCAACTGTTTTAATATGGACATGGTCAAACACCAAGGTGGTAGGTGCCTCTGGCTGTTTCCCTCCCTGCCAAATGACTGTAATCAACTGTTTTAATATGGACATGGTCAAACACCAAGGTGGTAGATGCCTCTGGCTGTTTCCCTCCCTGCCAAATTACTGTAATCAACTGTTTTAATATGGACATGGTCAAACACCAAGGTGGTAGGTGCCTCTGGCTGTTTCCCTCCCTGCCAAATTACTGTAATCAACTGTTTTAATATGGACATGGTCAAACACCAAGGTGGTAGGTGCCTCTGGCTGTTTCCCTCCCTGCCAAATGACTGTAATCAACTGTTTTAATATGGACATGGTCAAACACCAAGGTGGTAGATGCCTCTGGCTGTTTCCCTCCTGCCAAATTACTGTAATCAACTGTTTTAATATGGACATGGTCAAACACCAAGGTGGTAGGTGCCTCTGGCTGTTTCCCTCCCTGCCAAATGACTGTAATCAACTGTTTTAATATGGACATGGTCAAACACCAAGGTGGTAGATGCCTCTGGCTGTTTCCCTCCCTGCCAAATTACTGTAATCAACTGTTTTAATATGGACATGGTCAAACACCAAGGTGGTAGGTGCCTCTGGCTGTTTCCCTCCCTGCCAAATGACTGTAATCAACTGTTTTAATATGGACATGGTCAAACACCAAGGTGGTAGATGCCAAATTACTGTAATCAAACATGGTCAAACACCAAGGTGGTAGGTGCCTCTGGCTGTTTCCCTCCCTGCCAAATGACTGTAATCAACTGTTTTAATATGGACATGGTCAAACACCAAGGTGGTAGGTGCCTCTGGCTGTTTCCCTCCCTGCCAAATGACTGTAATCAACTGTTTTAATATGGACATGGTCAAACACCAAGGTGGTAGATGCCTCTGGCTGTTTCCCTCCCTGCCAAATTACTGTAATCAACTGTTTTAATATGGACATGGTCAAACACCAAGGTGGTAGGTGCCTCTGGCTGTTTCCCTCCCTGCCAAATGACTGTAATCAACTGTTTTAATATGGACATGGTCAAACACCAAGGTGGTAGATGCCTCTGGCTGTTTCCCTCCCTGCCAAATTACTGTAATCAACTGTTTTAATATGGACATGGTCAAACACCAAGGTGGTAGGTGCCTCTGGCTGTTTCCCTCCCTGCCAAATTACTGTAATCAACTGTTTTAATATGGACATGGTCAAACACCAAGGTGGTAGGTGCCTCTGGCTGTTTCCCTCCCTGCCAAATGACTGTAATCAACTGTTTTAATATGGACATGGTCAAACACCAAGGTGGTAGATGCCTCTGGCTGTTTCCCTCCGTGCCAAATTACTGTAATCAACTGTTTTAATATGGACATGGTCAAACACCAAGGTGGTAGGTGCCTCTGGCTGTTTCCCTCCCTGCCAAATGACTGTAATCAACTGTTTTAATATGGACATGGTCAAACACCAAGGTGGTAGGTGCCTCTGGCTGTTTCCCCCCCAAATGACTGTAATCAACTGTTTTAATATGGACATGGTCAAACACCAAGGTGGTACTGTACTGTAATCAACTGTTTTAATATGGACATGGTCAAACACCAAGGTGGTAGGTGCCTCTGGCTGTTTCCCTCCCTGCCAAATGACTGTAATCAACTGTTTTAATATGGACATGGTCAAACACCAAGGTGGTAGGTGCCTCTGGCTGTTTCCCTCCCTGCCAAATTACTGTAATCAACTGTTTTAATATGGACATGGTCAAACACCAAGGTGGTAGATGCCTCTGGCTGTTTCCCTCCCTGCCAAATTACTGTAATCAACTGTTTTAATATGGACATGGTCAAACACCAAGGTGGTAGGTGCCTCTGGCTGTTTCCCTCCCTGCCAAATTACTGTAATCAACTGTTTTAATATGGACATGGTCAAACACCAAGGTGGTAGGTGCCTCTGGCTGTTTCCCTCCCTGCCAAATGACTGTAATCAACTGTTTTAATATGGACATGGTCAAACACCAAGGTGGTAGATGCCTCTGGCTGTTTCCCTCCCTGCCAAATTACTGTAATCAACTGTTTTAATATGGACATGGTCAAACACCAAGGTGGTAGGTGCCTCTGGCTGTTTCCCTCCCTGCCAAATGACTGTAATCAACTGTTTTAATATGGACATGGTCAAACACCAAGGTGGTAGATGCCTCTGGCTGTTTCCCTCCTGCCAATTACTGTAATCAACTGTTTTAATATGGACATGGTCAAACACCAAGGTGGTAGGTGCCTCTGGCTGTTTCCCTCCCTGCCAAATTACTGTAATCAACTGTTTTAATATGGACATGGTCAAACACCAAGGTGGTAGGTGCCTCTGGCTGTTTCCCTCCCTGCCAAATGACTGTAATCAACTGTTTTAATATGGACATGGTCAAACACCAAGGTGGTAGATGCCTCTGGCTGTTTCCCTCCCTGCCAAATGACTGTAATCAACTGTTTTAATATGGACATGGTCAAACACCAAGGTGGTAGGTGCCTCTGGCTGTTTCCCTCCGTGCCAAATGACTGTAATCAACTGTTTTAATATGGACATGGTCAAACACCAAGGTGGTAGATGCCTCTGGCTGTTTCCCTCCCTGCCAAATTACTGTAATCAACTGTTTTAATATGGACATGGTCAAACACCAAGGTGGTAGGTGCCTCTGGCTGTTTCCCTCCCTGCCAAATTACTGTAATCAACTGTTTTAATATGGACATGGTCAAACACCAAGGTGGTAGGTGCCTCTGGCTGTTTCCCTCCCTGCCAAATGACTGTAATCAACTGTTTTAATATGGACATGGTCAAACACCAAGGTGGTAGATGCCTCTGGCTGTTTCCCTCCTGCCAAATTACTGTAATCAACTGTTTTAATATGGACATGGTCAAACACCAAGGTGGTAGGTGCCTCTGGCTGTTTCCCTCCCTGCCAAATGACTGTAATCAACTGTTTTAATATGGACATGGTCAAACACCAAGGTGGTAGATGCCTCTGGCTGTTTCCCTCCCTGCCAAATTACTGTAATCAACTGTTTTAATATGGACATGGTCAAACACCAAGGTGGTAGGTGCCTCTGGCTGTTTCCCTCCCTGCCAAATGACTGTAATCAACTGTTTTAATATGGACATGGTCAAACACCAAGGTGGTAGGTGCCTCTGGCTGTTTCCCTCCCTGCCAAATGACTGTAATCAACTGTTTTAATATGGACATGGTCAAACACCAAGGTGGTAGATGCCTCTGGCTGTTTCCCTCCCTGCCAAATTACTGTAATCAACTGTTTTAATATGGACATGGTCAAACACCAAGGTGGTAGGTGCCTCTGGCTGTTTCCCTCCCTGCCAAATTACTGTAATCAACTGTTTTAATATGGACATGGTCAAACACCAAGGTGGTAGGTGCCTCTGGCTGTTTCCCTCCCTGCCAAATGACTGTAATCAACTGTTTTAATATGGACATGGTCAAACACCAAGGTGGTAGATGCCTCTGGCTGTTTCCCTCCGTGCCAAATTACTGTAATCAACTGTTTTAATATGGACATGGTCAAACACCAAGGTGGTAGGTGCCTCTGGCTGTTTCCCTCCCTGCCAAATGACTGTAATCAACTGTTTTAATATGGACATGGTCAAACACCAAGGTGGTAGATGCCTCTGGCTGTTTCCCTCCCTGCCAAATTACTGTAATCAACTGTTTTAATATGGACATGGTCAAACACCAAGGTGGTAGGTGCCTCTGGCTGTTTCCCTCCCTGCCAAATTACTGTAATCAACTGTTTTAATATGGACATGGTCAAACACCAAGGTGGTAGGTGCCTCTGGCTGTTTCCCTCCCTGCCAAATGACTGTAATCAACTGTTTTAATATGGACATGGTCAAACACCAAGGTGGTAGATGCCTCTGGCTGTTTCCCTCCCTGCCAAATTACTGTAATCAACTGTTTTAATATGGACATGGTCAAACACCAAGGTGGTAGGTGCCTCTGGCTGTTTCCCTCCCTGCCAAATGACTGTAATCAACTGTTTTAATATGGACATGGTCAAACACCAAGGTGGTAGATGCCTCTGGCTGTTTCCCTCCCTGCCAAATTACTGTAATCAACTGTTTTAATATGGACATGGTCAAACACCAAGGTGGTAGGTGCCTCTGGCTGTTTCCCTCCCTGCCAAATTACTGTAATCAACTGTTTTAATATGGACATGGTCAAACACCAAGGTGGTAGGTGCCTCTGGCTGTTTCCCTCCCTGCCAAATGACTGTAATCAACTGTTTTAATATGGACATGGTCAAACACCAAGGTGGTAGGTGCCTCTGGCTGTTTCCCTCCCTGCCAAATTACTGTAATCAACTGTTTTAATATGGACATGGTCAAACACCAAGGTGGTAGGTGCCTCTGGCTGTTTCCCTCCCTGCCAAATGACTGTAATCAACTGTTTTAATATGGACATGGTCAAACACCAAGGTGGTAGATGCCTCTGGCTGTTTCCCTCCTGCCAAATTACTGTAATCAACTGTTTTAATATGGACATGGTCAAACACCAAGGTGGTAGGTGCCTCTGGCTGTTTCCCTCCCTGCCAAATTACTGTAATCAACTGTTTTAATATGGACATGGTCAAACACCAAGGTGGTAGGTGCCTCTGGCTGTTTCCCTCCCTGCCAAATGACTGTAATCAACTGTTTTAATATGGACATGGTCAAACACCAAGGTGGTAGATGCCTCTGGCTGTTTCCCTCCCTGCCAAATTACTGTAATCAACTGTTTTAATATGGACATGGTCAAACACCAAGGTGGTAGGTGCCTCTGGCTGTTTCCCTCCCTGCCAAATGACTGTAATCAACTGTTTTAATATGGACATGGTCAAACACCAAGGTGGTAGGTGCCTCTGGCTGTTTCCCTCCCTGCCAAATTACTGTAATCAACTGTTTTAATATGGACATGGTCAAACACCAAGGTGGTAGGTGCCTCTGGCTGTTTCCCTCCCTGCCAAATTACTGTAATCAACTGTTTTAATATGGACATGGTCAAACACCAAGGTGGTAGGTGCCTCTGGCTGTTTCCCTCCCTGCCAAATGACTGTAATCAACTGTTTTAATATGGACATGGTCAAACACCAAGGTGGTAGATGCCTCTGGCTGTTTCCCTCCCTGCCCAATTACTGTAATCAACTGTTTTAATATGGACATGGTCAAACACCAAGGTGGTAGGTGCCTCTGGCTGTTTCCCTCCCTGCCAAATTACTGTAATCAACTGTTTTAATATGGACATGGTCAAACACCAAGGTGGTAGGTGCCTCTGGCTGTTTCCCTCCCTGCCAAATTACTGTAATCAACTGTTTTAATATGGACATGGTCAAACACCAAGGTGGTAGGTGCCTCTGGCTGTTTCCCTCCCTGCCAAATTACTGTAATCAACTGTTTTAATATGGACATGGTCAAACACGAAGGTGGTAGGTGCCTCTGGCTGTTTCCCTCCCTGCCAAATTACTGGAATCAACTGTTTTAATATGGACATGGTCAAACACCAAGGTGGTAGGTGCCTCTGGCTGTTTCCCTCCCTGCCAAATGACTGTAATCAACTGTTTTAATATGGACATGGTCAAACACCAAGGTGGTAGATGCCTCTGGCTGTTTCCCTCCGTGCCAAATTACTGTAATCAACTGTTTTAATATGGACATGGTCAAACACCAAGGTGGTAGGTGCCTCTGGCTGTTTCCCTCCCTGCCAAATGACTGTAATCAACTGTTTTAATATGGACATGGTCAAACACCAAGGTGGTAGGTGCCTCTGGCTGTTTCCCTCCCTGCCAAATTACTGTAATCAACTGTTTTAATATGGACATGGTCAAACACCAAGGTGGTAGATGCCTCTGGCTGTTTCCCTCCCTGCCCAATTACTGTAATCAACTGTTTTAATATGGACATGGTCAAACACCAAGGTGGTAGGTGCCTCTGGCTGTTTCCCTCCGTGCCAAATGACTGTAATCAACTGTTTTAATATGGACATGGTCAAACACCAAGGTGGTAGGTGCCTCTGGCTGTTTCCCTCCCTGCCAAATTACTGTAATCAACTGTTTTAATATGGACATGGTCAAACACCAAGGTGGTAGGTGCCTCTGGCTGTTTCCCTCCCTGCCAAATTACTGTAATCAACTGTTTTAATATGGACATGGTCAAACACCAAGGTGGTAGGTGCCTCTGGCTGTTTCCCTCCCTGCCAAATTACTGTAATCAACTGTTTTAATATGGACATGGTCAAACACCAAGGTGGTAGGTGCCTCTGGCTGTTTCCCTCCCTGCCAAATGACTGTAATCAACTGTTTTAATATGGACATGGTCAAACACCAAGGTGGTAGGTGCCTCTGGCTGTTTCCCTCCCTGCCAAATTACTGTAATCAACTGTTTTAATATGGACATGGTCAAACACCAAGGTGGTAGGTGCCTCTGGCTGTTTCCCTCCCTGCCAAATGACTGTAATCAACTGTTTTAATATGGACATGGTCAAACACCAAGGTGGTAGGTGCCTCTGGCTGTTTCCCTCCCTGCCAAATGACTGTAATCAACTGTTTTAATATGGACATGGTCAAACACCAAGGTGGTAGGTGCCTCTGGCTGTTTCCCTCCCTGCCAAATTACTGTAATCAACTGTTTTAATATGGACATGGTCAAACACCAAGGTGGTAGGTGCCTCTGGCTGTTCCCTCCCTGCCAAATTACTGTAATCAACTGTTTTAATATGGACATGGTCAAACACCAAGGTGGTAGGTGCCTCTGGCTGTTTCCCTCCCTGCCAAATTACTGTAATCAACTGTTTTAATATGGACATGGTCAAACACCAAGGTGGTAGGTGCCTCTGGCTGTTTCCCTCCCTGCCAAATTACTGTAATCAACTGTTTTAATATGGACATGGTCAAACACCAAGGTGGTAGATGCCTCTGGCTGTTTCCCTCCGTGCCAAATTACTGTAATCAACTGTTTTAATATGGACATGGTCAAACACCAAGGTGGTAGGTGCCTCTGGCTGTTTCCCTCCCTGCCAAATGACTGTAATCAACTGTTTTAATATGGACATGGTCAAACACCAAGGTGGTAGGTGCCTCTGGCTGTTTCCCTCCGTGCCAAATTACTGTAATCAACTGTTTTAATATGGACATGGTCAAACACCAAGGTGGTAGGTGCCACTGGCTGTTTCCCTCCGTGCCAAATGACTGTAATCAACTGTTTTAATATGGACATGGTCAAACACCAAGGTGGTAGGTGCCTCTGGCTGTTTCCCTCCGTGCCAAATTACTGTAATCAACTGTTTTAATATGGACATGGTCAAACACCAAGGTGGTAGGTGCCTCTGGCTGTTTCCCTCCGTGCCAAATTACTGTAATCAACTGTTTTAATATGGACATGGTCAAACACCAAGGTGGTAGGTGCCTCTGGCTGTTTCCCTCCGTGCCAAATGACTGTAATCAACTGTTTTAATATGGACATGGTCAAACACCAAGGTGGTAGGTGCCTCTGGCTGTTTCCCTCCCTGCCAAATTACTGTAATCAACTGTTTTAATATGGACATGGTCAAACACCAAGGTGGTAGGTGCCTCTGGCTGTTTCCCTCCCTGCCAAATTACTGTAATCAACTGTTTTAATATGGACATGGTCAAACACCAAGGTGGTAGGTGCCTCTGGCTGTTTCCCTCCCTGCCAAATGACTGTAATCAACTGTTTTAATATGGACATGGTCAAACACCAAGGTGGTAGGTGCCTCTGGCTGTTTCCCTCCCTGCCAAATTACTGTAATCAACTGTTTTAATATGGACATGGTCAAACACCAAGGTGGTAGGTGCCTCTGGCTGTTTCCCTCCCTGCCAAATGACTGTAATCAACTGTTTTAATATGGACATGGTCAAACACCAAGGTGGTAGGTGCCTCTGGCTGTTTCCCTCCCTGCCAAATGACTGGAATCAACTGTTTTAATATGGACATGGTCAAACACCAAGGTGGTAGGTGCCTCTGGCTGTTTCCCTCCCTGCCAAATGACTGGAATCAACTGTTTTAATATGGACATGGTCAAACACCAAGGTGGTAGGTGCCTCTGGCTGTTTCCCTCCCTGCCAAATTACTGTAATCAACTGTTTTAATATGGACATGGTCAAACACCAAGGTGGTAGGTGCCTCTGGCTGTTTCCCTCCCTGCCAAATGACTGTAATCAACTGTTTTAATATGGACATGGTCAAACACCAAGGTGGTAGATGCCTCTGGCTGTTTCCCTCCGTGCCAAGTTACTGTAATCAACTGGACATGGTCAAACACCAAGGTGGTAGGTGCCTCTGGCTGTTTCCCTCCCTGCCAAATGACTGTAATCAACTGTTTTAATATGGACATGGTCAAACACCAAGGTGGTAGGTGCCTCTGGCTGTTTCCCTCCCTGCCAAATGACTGTAATCAACTGTTTTAATATGGACATGGTCAAACACCAAGGTGGTAGATGCCTCTGGCTGTTTCCCTCCCTGCCAAATTACTGTAATCAACTGTTTTAATATGGACATGGTCAAACACCAAGGTGGTAGGTGCCTCTGGCTGTTTCCCTCCGTGCCAAATGACTGTAATCAACTGTTTTAATATGGACATGGTCAAACACCAAGGTGGTAGATGCCTCTGGCTGTTTCCCTCCCTGCCCAATTACTGTAATCAACTGTTTTAATATGGACATGGTCAAACACCAAGGTGGTAGGTGCCTCTGGCTGTTTCCCTCCCTGCCAAATGACTGTAATCAACTGTTTTAATATGGACATGGTCAAACACCAAGGTGGTAGATGCCTCTGGCTGTTTCCCTCCGTGCCAAGTTACTGTAATCAACTGTTTTAATATGGACATGGTCAAACACCAAGGTGGTAGGTG
>NW_027039942.1:0-17525 GCF_034236695.1 Oncorhynchus nerka
ACACATTCAGCTGGAAGCCTACTAGTTGACCATATCAGACACTGTATCCCATTGGGCTTTATTCCCATCTAATACATTCCTACATTTCACTAATATCTATCCTAGTACTCCCTGTACTCTTCTTCTGTTCACTGAATATTATTTCTATGGCCTTGAAAAACACATCTATGTTTAAACCAAACCAGGCAGACTGTCAGCGGGATAGACAGACAGGTGGAGAGAGACTTCAAATGCAACTTTGCTTACTTATACATGCATTCTCCTGATATATATATATTTAGCCACCCGAGAGCTGTGGAGACAGTCTGATCTTTTCAAAGGAGCCATCTGTGCTCACAGTAGGAAGCTCGTGTCTTTAATCATGCGTCGGATGGGTAGACTGTTTAAGTGACAAACTGCACTGGAGTTTAGTGCAACGGAGTGCCAATCTCTCTGACTGGGAGGGAGAAACAGAGAATATTGATGGGGGGAGTCAGAGGAGGGAAACGTATGCACATGAATACGTACGCACACGTACAAACACATGCTTAATCTCCCACGTGTACACACAGACACACACACACACACACACAATGCATCACGTGACTGTTATTGCTCTGACAAAACACACGTTCTTATTGCATTGATAGATTGATATGTTATGGGTTTTATTGAGGTGTAGTGACACATACACACACACATTATGCATCACTTGACTGTCATTACTATGACAAAAAAACACAAATTCATATTGCATAGATAGATTGATATGTTATGTGTTTCATTGATGTGGAGTGACACACACACACACACACATACACTCACTGTCTCGTAGCTGCATGATGGGGGGCGGTAGCGTGTTGAAATAGGGGTGCTGCAGTGCATCCTGGGCCGAGATGCGGTCTCGTGGGATGGTGATCAGAATCTGCTGGGCCAGGTCCTCTGTCTTATAGGGCAACTGGGACAGTCTGAGGGGGAAGCAGAAGGGACTATAAGAGACACACACACACACACACACACACACACACACACACACACACACAATAGATACACATACTTTATGTAAATGATTTTACATCCATAGCCATTAGACATATAACAACAACCCAGCTACACTTCTCAGTCATTTGCATTAATTCAACTCAATTTTCTCTACTGGCGTGCATAGCTCTGTACCCCCCCCCCCCCCCGCTTTGTGTGCCTTCTCGCTGTCCTACCGAAGCAACTTTTATTTCACAATGTAATTATCTGCTATTTCTGTGTGTGTTTTTCTGACAGTGTCCATGTATTTGGAGAAAAGAGTGTTTGGTCCCAACAGGGGGTCTAGTTAATTAAATCCATGGCTAGAACAAGAGAGAGAGGGGAGATGGGTGGGGGGAGAGGGGGGTGGGCGGGGGAGAGATGGACTCCCATTCAACCATCTTGAAAAGACCTGCATTAAAAATCACACCATAACTCCCCTGAGTCTCGCTCAAACACCCGTTTTCCTTTTTTCTCTCCCTGAGCCTCCCCCTTTTTTCCTCCCGCTCCCCCCTCTCTCTCTCGTGCTGTCTCTTTCTTATCTCCCGTTCTCTCTCTTTCTCTTCCTTATTCACTGTCTCTCATTTAAATCCATTAGATCCATATTCCTAGTAATGTGTTTCCCAATTTCAGTGTGATTTCTTTCAGACTAGACTGCATTAGTGTGCTATAGACTGTTGAGTGGGTCTCATATTTGTTATGACAGCGAGTCAGCGACTACTCCAGACATCCTAGTCTCCCATAACCCGACTGTGTGTGTGTGTGTGTGTGTGTGTGTGTGTGTGTGTGTGTGTGTGTGTGGTGTGTGTGTGTGTGTGTGTGTGTGTGGGCCCCTGTGGGCTGGTACAGGAGCAGAGCTGTGTTGGGTCAAATGTCATCATGTTGGGAGGAAGGGGGAGGAAAGCGAGAGGAAAGCGAGAGGAGGGGGGAGATGCGCCTGGCCAGACAAAGAATCCCCTGTTACCACAGGGCTAACTGCCCACCTCTGGACCACCCTCACCTCCCCCTCCCCAGCCGGAGGCAATGGAATGGGCAAACACACGCGGCCGTCCAAAACAGAGCTGTTCCATCTATAATATGTACACATGTATCCAAACTCTACCTCTACAGTCACTTATATGCTGGAGCAGAATACTATTTGTATCGAATGTTCACATTTGAGTATTCTGAGCTACATCATTACAAACCTGCACGACTTAAACAGATCTGCAAGACATACTAAACACATTCGCAAACTCAAGAGTACTGACAGAACGCTGAGCAAACTGATTTCACCGTACCTTTTCCAAACATTCCTGAATTGCTGGGGCGCACACGGTTGAAACCACTCTGTAGGAAGAGGAGAGCAGCACGAGCAGGTTAGTTAGGAAATGTTTGGCCTGCAACTATGGCTGCAAAGGAATGCAAGATGGAACAGTGAGGTGGTCAGCCCACGGGACACTAAAAAACATATCTGTTTAAACTTACGGTAAAGTAGACCTGTTCTCTTTGATGATTAATGCTACAGCTATGGTATCCTGGAGGGGAGACTAAGTGAAACATGCTTTGGCACTACTGATCGCAATTTGTGGTTTCTGGGCCCTGGCGTAGAGTTTTAATGAGAGTGTTTTAACGGTTGGATAGCCGATGCTTTTGGACAGCCCTGGTGCTCCATGATGAATTAATAGTCAACCGTGGAGATGAAACTGTTTGAAAATAAAAACACATTTTTTAAAAGAAATGTATGCGCTCAGTCTCTCCTGCAGGGTGCAACGGTGCATAAGCAAACATACATTTTTAGACAAGCGTTCTCTATAGTACGGGCTAGCTATCGCTTTCCCCTGGCCAGTCAGGGCACTGAAGGAATATTTCCCCAATATTTTCCCTCTTCCCTTCTTGGCCTCTCCCTGTTCTGTGCTGGCCACCCGCTCTGCCCTGCTGAAAGCTGCCTAGGCCTTCATCTATTGGTCCATTCAGCTCCCACATCTGGAGAGGCCCAGTGGTGCCAGCAGCAGTCAGGGGGCCAGGCAGGGAGCTAGCCAGGAGGGAGAGAGGGGGGGAGGAGAGGGAGGAGATACCTAGCTAGGGTCATTCCCACACAAGGGGGGTGTCCTAAAACACCACAGTAACGTGCATGTGCTCCCACACACACACACACACACCCCCACCCCACCCTGCTGTTTTCCCCCTATGTCAACTCGTTCGCCATCCCAAACACAGCAGATACAATATGTTTGAGTCTATAGCTGTCAGACACAGAGGTTCTAAGTCCAGCCATCCTTCATGCCCAGATTGCCACCCCCACACAGACAAGGCATAGAAAGCTGTCTGGCTCACTCTCTTTCCTGTGTGTGTGTGTGTGTGTGTGTGTGTGTGTGTGTGTGTGTTTGAGTATCAGAGCAAGTGAGCGGGGTTGAACAGTTGGAAATCCCGCTCATTGCTGGAGTTGGTGCTTGCACACTGCTCTAATGCTCCATGGGCTTTCATACTGCTCAGCTAAAAACCGCTCTGGGCTCATAGGGAGAGAAAAAAGTCACACCAAATTCACTCCATTCATTAAAATCACGATTTAACTAACACCCATGTATTTTTGTGACAACCTGGACCTACCAATTGGGTTTTAAGTATTGAAATCAAACCAAGTATTTGAATAAACATGAAGAGGTGAATGTAAGAATGTCATATTTAAACCGCATATAAACACTATAAATAGGTCAGGAGACAGACAGGAAGCCTAAGAAGGAACTCAAATGAATTATATCGGCTATATTATTTCAATGATTTCAATGCTATATCCTACAAAAAAAATACATTGTGAAGCATCTGTGAGTGCGACACAATAGGCTGTTAGGGACATAAAGTGCTCAGCATTTAAGTAACATTTTGTTGTATTAAATCATTTATAGTCTATAAATTGTGCATATAGGCTGTGACTTAGAATGAAATACAAATTAAACAAAAAATGAAAGCATTTTTGCACTGAGCTCGTAAAGTGAGCGCTACCGGAGCGAAATTGGAGCGGGCGAGAAGACCGACGCTCCAGTCTTTGAGAATCTCGCTCCACGCTCCAGTCAAATTGGGCACGCTCTGCTCCTCGCTCCGCTCCAGCTCCACTCCGCTCACATACTCTAGTGTGTACAAGCATCTGCCTGACTTGTCTGTCTTCTCATCTCCCAGCCTCACCGCTCTGTTTGCTTTACACATATTTTATACAGAACGTTCTCTCTTATACTGCCAGACCTTTCTACTAGCCCATCTTCTCTCAGCATCTCGTCGCCCCCAACCAATGTCAGAGCCCTTATTGAACTGCATGGGGCAGCGCAGACAGGACCCACTGTGTAGTTTGGAGATTCATCTATGCATTTATTCAGCATTTATGAATCTTATGTTTATTTATTCATGTTTGCTGAGGAACTTTAAGACTTTAACAGTCTGAGGTTTTGAATTCCTATGGGTCTTGTAGGGGAGGAATTAGCAGAGACAGAGAGTAACCCATATTTTCTGCAGCTGCAGCACCACACACACACACACACACACACACACTTGTATAACTAACCTTGTGGGGACACGCAATTCAGTCCTTCAAAATGCTATTTTCCCTAACCCCAACGCCAAAATCTAACCTTAACCCCAAAACCTAACCTTAGTCCTAGCTCCTAACTCTAACACGAATTCTAACCTTAACCCCAAAACCTAACCTTAGTCCTAGCTCCTAACTCTAACACTAATTCTAACTTTAACACTAAACCCCCTAGGAATAGCACTTTAACTTGTGGGGACTAACCAAATGTCCCCAGTTGGTCAAATGTTTGTTTGCTTACTATTCTTGTATAGTATAGTTAAACACACACACACACACACACGTGAAATATGTCACCCTCGAACTCCCTTTGTAGCCCATTACTGGAAGAGTGGGAAGACAGGCTGACTCAGGTTCAACTCAGCATGACGTTTAGATCTCAGGGTTGGATGGAAGAGTATAAAAGACTAACAAGTACACACAGCTGGGTATGGTGTCGTTGAGCGTGGTTTACAAGGTGAAAGTGAGAGATCAGCATAGGCAGGTCAGAGGAGTAGAGCTCTGTCCAAAACCACACAGTATTTAGGTCCATTTGAAGGTCTTTGCCGTTCCTGTCATCATTCTCTCTCAGACCGAAGAGTTAACTCCCACACATAGCCTTCACACGGACTCCTCTCGCAGGTGTGTTTGTAGGCCACACGTCATGCATATCAACTCTCTTGGGCCACAGTGCTTTAGGAAGAGCTTTAGAAAATACTCTCTTCCCACAGCCGTCTTAAATGCCACGAGTCTGGAAAGCAAACATAGTACCACAGACAAATAGACCCACAGTCCCATGCAACCACAATAAAAATGTATCTCATTGACTTCTGCTGCCCCCTAGTGGTTAGGGATGAGCCACACAGCAAACCACGAGACTAGTCTGCTGTGGTTTATGTCGAATTTATTACGTGTGTAGATTAGAATGTAGATTACCCAAACTAATCCCTCCCTGACCTTTCTCTGACCCAATGGGAATGACTGTATTTTCTCAGCAGCACATAGATTGGATTATTGTAATAGTCATGAGGGCGGAGGAGGATGAAAGGGATGAAGAGGTTCTGACCTGGTCTGAAGTTGGGCAGCTCGTTCACTCCTGGCCACATCTCCTCAGTCGGGACCCCTACGACCTGCAGACAGACAAAAAGGGCCCAGAGTGAGAAATCAACCGTCATCTCTACTAGTTTTTATGGATCTACACTCTTAGAAAAAAGGCTTCCAAAGGAGTTCTTCGTCTGTCCCCATTTGATGAACACTTTTTGGGTTCCAGGTAGAACCCTTTTGGGTTCCATGAAGAACCCACCGTAGAAAGGTTCTACCTGGAACCAAAAAAGTGTTCATCAAATGGTTCTCCTATGTGGACAGCCGAAGAACCCGTTGAGGTTCTAGACAGCACCTTTTTCCAAAGAGTGTAGAGAGGACGATGCCATTGAAAAGAGTGAAAGGGGGATCCTACTCACAGCCCATATTTTCTGCAGCTGCTCAAAGACGTCTGCCACCCCTGGAAAGGCTGGCGTTCCCTGGAGCATCTCAATGAAGATGCATCCAGCTCCCCTGGAAGACAACACAGGATTGAGAGAAGTCATTTAAGAAATCAGTGAAAAGAGAGAGGACGGGACATCATTCTTCAGCACCTCATAAATCGGCACAATAAGTGAACTACTTTGGTAAAAACCAAGGGTAGGTTTTGTATCCTAAGCAGTCTATTCATCGAGGGCAAAAGATAGCGTGGAAAAAGGGGATGGATTCAAAAACGTATCCTTGGTAAAATATTAAAACCATCCAAAATATACAACACAAAAGCAAATACCTAGGTTATGGCCAACCCATTTGACTATTGCTGTTAAAATACTACCCTGTTGCTACATTTCTCTTTGTATTCAAAGTCCTTAAACAACATGTGGTCCCAACCTCTTCTATTTGGAAAAGGTCAAATAGAAACCTGCCCAGATATCATTAACATTAATGCATTATACCAACGCTTATGCTATTCATTAGTACAAAATTCCTTTAACTGTGGGGGGGATATAATATTTTGCTTAGGAGAGCAACTCTAAACGTTTGATTTTCAGTATGGCACCAAAACATCGTTAGACGAAGGCCAAGAGGTTAAACTCTTCTGAACACGCAACATTCTCTGAGCCAACCTGACGTAACTCACTCTGTTGGAGAGTACTAATGGCAACACTAATGACAGCTACTCTAACACCACCACTGATGCCGCTCTCAAGACAACCGGGAACTGGGAACTAGGAAATCTCAGCCTTCAGTGCGTTCAAGACAACCGGGAACTGGGAACTAGGAAATCTCAGCCTTCAGTGCGTTCAAGACAACTGGGAACTAGGAAATCTCAGCCTTCAGTGCGTTCAAGACAACCGGGAACTCGGGGGAAAAAACAGCTCCGACCAGGGAAAATCATTTTGAACGGTCATCCAACCCGGAACTCCAAGTCGGAAACTCGAGCATCTTTCTAAGCTCTGACCTTCCGACCTTCCGACCACTGACGTCATGATTTAACCACGGTTTTCCCCCCGAGCGCCCAGTTGTCTAGATAACACCATGACACAGTGGTCTAAGTAGTTATATCATCTCTAGAACAGTGTGGTCCAGTGGTATTCTGGTGTTATTCTGGTTCAGTGCTAGTGGGTTCAGATCTGTCTGCCCAGTGGGAAAAAGCTGACTGAAATGACGTTATTGCAACCTTGCCTGCAGGGTGGTTGGTTATGGAGGATGTTCAGACCCTGTCCAGATATGTCCAACTATGTCCAGTCCACTCACCAGATGTCCAGAGCAGTGGAGTAATCAGTGGAACCCAGGAGGACATCAGGAGGCCGGTACCACAGAGTGACCACCTCAGACGAATAGGTCTGGCACGGGATGGACTTGGACCGGGCCAGCCCTAGTGGATACAGACGGAACCATATAGTTATAACATGAATACAATACCACATAAAACATAGACATAACACCACCTGTATACATGACCAAATGACACATTATAAAGAGAGAGTTATTAACAGAGCTTCACCATGTGGAGCTAACGTTACATATGTGGGTTAGTTTGGGGACTGTACACTTTCAAGAAAGAGTGCCAACATAGGTTTCTTCAGATGATAGCTGGACAATGGACTAGCAGGAACTTCAGAGGGTGTGGAGGGGTTGGCTAGGGTTAGGAGGTTGTGGGTTAGGGTTGAAATGGGATCTGGACACGAAGCTAGGATTAGGGTTGTGGTTCAGACTAGGATTAGGGTTGAACCGGAATGTGGACATTAAGCTAGGGGTTTGGGTTTACCGAAGTCAGCCAGTTTGAGCTCCCCCAGGTAGCTGATGAGCAGGTTCTGGGGTTTGAGGTCCCGGTGCAGGATCCTCCGACCGTGGATGTAGGACAGACCCCGCAGTAGCTGGAACATGAAGATCTGATGGACATACATACAGACAGGCACACAAACAGACATGCAGGAAGAGTATGGTCAACGGTGAACAATTAAAACAATTGAAAAAACAAGAGGACAGATTTTCGGGTGAGAGGGAAAAGGTATGGTATTTGTTGAGGTTATGTTTCTCGAAATATTGAACTTACCCTGACATTGTAGGAATGCAGGCCCCCTGGGTGCTGCGTCATATACTCAGCCAAGTCTGTTTGTACGTACTCAAAGACAAATGTGAGTGCCTCTTTGGTGTGGATGATGTCATGGAGCAGGACAATGTTGGCGTGTTTCAGGCCTTTCAGGAGGGAAGCTGGACAGACAGACACAGAGCTAATACCATTTCACTTTGTTCACAGTGGGAATGGAATATGATAAGCACATGCAATTCTCCTAAACATGCTAATGCTAACATGACTTGACTTCAGTTCATCTTCCGGGGGGTACTCTGAGACATCGAAAGGATCAATCCTGTTTTGCATGCACAGCATGTGCCTCCTGGAAAAGCTCTCACCCTCCCGGATGGCAGTGAATGGCACGCCTTCTTCAGTCTTCATACGGATCACCTTCAAGGCCACCAGGTGCCCGTTTATCCTGAGGGCAGAGTAGAGGAGAGTAACAGAGAGAGTGAACTCCCCACAGCTCAGTTATGGTGAGGAGATACAGGCAAATACAGTCATCAATTATAATTTATAATGGAGAGATACAATTCATGACCTCAGTAAATGTCAATGAAAATCTCAAACGCACCTCGCCCTCCATTGCTGCCAACCAATTAAATCACATCTCCTACCCGACCGAAATACTCTTTATCTTAGTGCAGCTGTGGCTTTTGGCAGCTCTCTGCCTGGTCTTCTGGAGTCTGACTTTATGTGTTAATAAAGCTCTCTGCCTGGTCTTCTGGAGTCTGACTTTATGTGTTAATAAAGCTCTCTGCCTGGTCTTCTGGAGTCTGACTTTATGAGTTAATAAAGCTCTCTGCCTGGTCTTCTGGAGTCTGACTTTATGTGTTAATAAAGCTCTCTGCCTGGTCTTCTGGAGTCTGACTTTATGAGTTAATAAAGCTCTCTGCCTGGTCTTCTGGAGTCTGACTTTATGAGTTAATAAAGCTCTCTGCCTGGTCTTCTGGAGTCTGACTTTATGAGTTAATAAAGCTCTCTGCCTGGTCTTCTGGAGTCTGACTTTATGTGTTAATAAAGCTCTCTGCCTGGTCTTCTGGAGTCTGACTTTATGAGTTAATAAAGCTCTCTGCCTGGTCTTCTGGAGTCTGACTTTATGAGTTAATAAAGCTCTCTGCCTGGTCTTCTGGAGTCTGACTTTATGTGTTAATAAAGCTCTCTGTCCTGAACACTAGCATAACGTCACCAAAGATATATATAACTAAAGCAAGACAGACCACAGGCTGTCGTTTCAAATGGGAACAAATGAGTCATAGTGGGCGGAGCAAGGAGGTGGGCAGAGCCAAGCACAAGGTAGTGAGATCCTATTGTCACGTTCTAGCATACATTTGCATATTTCCATTAGGGGAAAGCCTACTCTGTGAAGTGCGCGTATGCAATAACTAAATAACTACATTTGCCTTCTAAACAATGCAGTTTTTAAAAACTTTGGCAAAGGGTAAAGTCTACAAAACTTAGTCCACTCTATTCGTAACAGATTATACTTTTGGGAACCATAAACTGTATTGAGATCAAATGTTTCATCGATGAGTAAAATAACAGAATGTCGGCCAAAATCCATCTCGTTCCCATCTTCTCCCACCGCCAGCCACTGGGTTTCCTCTCACTACCATATTTGGTAGTGAGTGGAAACGCCAAGCGGATGCTTCACATTTGTACATCCGGTGAAATATCTGTTCCATCTGTGACGTAACCTCTGGCAGCCTCGGCTGTGTTCTGTTTGACCATATAAAGTGAGACCACTGTGAAAGGCTTTATATGCTCTGTGCTCATTAGCGTAGAACCGTCCAATAGATCTTCACAAAAATGCATTGTCCTTCGTCAAACGAACAGCACAGGGGGCAAACAGGGTCAGTCAAATCAATACCAGCTGACATAGCGGTTTAGTTTGTAGGGATAATGTAAAATATGTGTCATAGACGAATGACTACACTGACCTATTGGACGTTGTCAGGGTGGGCGATGTAATTATTGAGCTGTTCATCAGTGTTGAGTTGTGGTAATGTCTTACAGCTTATAGCACCTGTACTGACTTCAGATTCCGCTTGCTCTTTGGGTTCAAGGTTCGGCTTACTGTATAAGCACTTGATGACAACTGATCGATTGATACTGACCGGCTGATTCCCTTGTAGACTGTAGCGTATGTCCCCTCCCCTATCTTCTCCAGGTTCAGGTAGGAGTTGGCTGTGCCAAACTGTAGGCCTGTTTTCTGTGAGGACGGACACAAGTGTGTTAGGTGGGGTAAGGTGCCGACCTCAAACATTTACAGTAAATCTTCATACTGACAGAGTGTGGTAACTGCAGGTACATTACAGATATAACCAGGTGCCACCTACCTCACCAAGCCTGATCCCAGATCTGTTTGTACCATCTTGCCAAATCCTAAAGCCATTGTCACACACCATAGTAAATCATACAGGTGCATCAAAGCTGGGACCGAGAGACTGAAAAACAGCTTCTATCTCAAGGCCATCAGACTGTTAAACAGCCATCACTAGCACAGAGAGAGGCTGCTGCCTACATACAGACTTGAAATCATTGGCCACTCTAACAAATGGCTCACTAGTCACTTTATTAATGCCACTTTAATAATGATGTTGACATATCTTGCATTATTCATCTCATGTATAAACTGTATTTTATACCATCTACTGCATCTTGCCCATGCCGCTCGGTCATTACTCATCTCATATGTATAAACTGTATTTTATACCATCTACTGCATCTTGCCCATGCCGATCGGTCATTACTCATCTCATATGTATATGTACATATTCTTATTCCACCCTTTACTTAGATTTGTGTGTATTAGGTAGTCGTTGGGGAATTGTTAGATTGCTTGTTAGATATCACCGCACTATTGGAACTAGAAGCACAAGCATTTCGCTACACACGCAATGACATCTGCTAACCATGTGTATGTGACCAATAAAATGTGATTTGATAACAGATCTGGGATCAGGCTAAACTTCCCAGTGCTCACCCATTGGAAGTCCTGATCGAAACTCTTTCCCCCCATAGGGTCACTGTTGCTGCGTCCTCTCTGGACCGTCAGCCTGCGGACCTGCAGCGTGTGAAACCAGTGAGGCTGGGGCTTGGAGTAGGACGAGTCTGCCTCATCCAACTGGCCAGGTGAAGGAGAGAGAATAGAGAGACAGACAGGAGAGAGAGAGAGAGAGAGAGAGAGAGAGAGAGAGAGAGAGAGAGAGAGAGAGAGAAAGACAGACACAAGAGGCAATATGAGGAGACTGTTGTGGGTTGAAAAGTTTCTCAGCCTCCCCACCAACTGTAGCTAACACAATGAAAGATACAGTGAACACTGAGCATACAAAACATTAAGAACACCTGCTCTTTCCACAACATATACTGACCAGGTGAATCTAGGTGAAAGCTTTGATCCCTTATTGATGTCAGTGTAGATGAAGTGGAGGAGACAGGTTAAAGAAGTATTTTTAATCCTTGGAGACAATTGAGACAAGGATTGTGTATGTGTGCCATTCAGAGAGTGAATTGGCAAGACAAATGACTGAAGTGCCTTTGCCCGGGGATATGGTAGTAGGTGCCAGGCGCAGTGTCGAGAACTGCAGGTTCCCCTGTGTATCAAAAATGGTCCACCCCCCGAAAGGATATCCAGCCAACTTGACACAACTGTGGGAGGCCTTGGAGTCAACATGGGCCAGCATCCCTGTGGAACGCTTCTGACACCTTGTAGAGTCCATGTCCTGACAAATTGAGGCTGTTCTGAAGGCAGAAGGGGGGAGGGGGGGTTCCTAATGTTTGGTGTACTCAGTGTAAAAGTCACAGTAGAGTACAGGACGTTTCAATGTGAGCTGTGCTGATACAGAGATCTGTGATGTCCCATGGGAACGTCATCCATCACCTCGCCACCGCCAGGGTCTACGCTATTCAATGGAATTGCTTTCCTCTGTTCTTGTCGACGGCACCTTTTCCCAAAATACATTTGTTAGACACGGCAGAATGTGTGGATTCTCTGAATGTTGTGGACAGGCGTGGGTGGAGAAAAAGAGCTCACATCCCTCCAGGGCCTAGAGAGACACGCAGCCCGCTGTTGTGATGACACCTCTAGTATTGTAACTGGCCATCTTGTAGCTTGTCAGCTAGAATACATTACCCACCAGCTTTGCTTCCAACTTTGACATAAAAACAAAAACTCACAAGCTAGCTGAAAGAATCCCCGGCTACCCCGAGAGAAGTGGAGTAGTGGCGCTTTCCGAGAGAGAATTCCCCGTCAGGAGCGTTTCACTGAACCTATTTGGAGATGTGCACAGGGCACACTGACAGACGGAGACATATCACTAAAGTCACCACAACATTGACATCATGACACTCAGTGTTAGTGTGATAATCCAAGGACACTGACAGTAATAACAGTGGCACCAGACATCACCCTAACCAAGTCTGCAGAATCAGACACACACACACACACACACACACACACACACGCTCACTGCTACCTCAGCAGATGGTAAGGACGCGACACTCCTGCTCTTTGGAGATGGGGGCTCCTCCATTCCCTCCTCCTCTTGCTCCTCCTCCATCCCCTCCTCCTTCCCTCTTTCGCCATCTTCTTCGACCTCAACACAGCACCAGCAGCAATTCCGGACACACACAGCAGCCATGGCCCTGACCCTCCATCTCAAATCCTCCATCTTCCTCCTCTCTCACTTCCTAGAAACTTTCTCTCTCCCCCCTCTCTCTCTCTGTCTCTCTTTCCTGTTTTCGGTGAAGCTCATATGACTAGCATGAGTCTGGCTCCAATCGCACAGTCCCATGACGCCCTTCCCTGTCCCAGTAGCAGACAAACAGAAACACCATGGACCTCGACCTAATTTGAACAAGAGTGTCCATTCAAGTCAGCACAAGCTGAGAGAAGAGACGACGAGTGTGTCCCGGTGTGCATGTGTGTTTGTGTGTGTAAAGAGAGGAAAGGGACAGAGAGGAACTCATAGAGGGAAATCTAATTTGAGGGTTATATACGAATTAACATTCTATTTCTGTTCCATTTAGGGGTTGGTGGAGGGGGAAGGGGTTCTGTCTCATTTCCTCTACACACCATTGGAGGCTTCTCCCCCATCTTCCTCTCTTGGATTTCATGCAATGGAATCCCAAATATGTGCACGGGGCATTCCGAATATAATACAGCGAGTGATTGATAGAATTCCTCAATTATCTCTCAACCGCCATCGCTCATTGCTCATCCACCCCTCCAGAAAGTCTCGACGTGCCGAAAACACAGTTTGAGGCCTAACACAAGCTAGCTCAAGACCCATTCCCAGCCTGTATGAGGGTGAGGTGTGAGGACTGAGGAGGATTGCGTGTGAGGGGAGAGACCAGCGGGTGAAAACAGTCTCCCACAGAGTCGCCATAACCTGACAATCTGAACCGCGAGCAGCTTTTATTCTCTGTGGTTCACTTTCCCCATTTTCTTAAAACAGGTTTTTATCTCCCTCAAAACATTTTCTTAACTGAATACAGTACATAACATTTCTGTGCAGGTTTTGGAGGACACAGGGCAGTTAGTACCATCACATAATGATGCTTTCTGGGAGTGAGTCCACGTAGGGCACCAGCAAATGGGAATTAGCTCCATAAAGAGTATAATTACAGTTTTAGTAGCAGAGGACAGGACAGAGCAGAATGTCGAGCTCAGAGGGGAGGCAAGGCTATTTTTGTCTCGCTTTCTTTTCAGAGACGTATAATGTAGAATCTCACGGTGCTCTTTCCGCTATGGGGGGAGACAGGACTTAATGGCCCTTGAAATGAAATGCCTCTCCAACTTCAACGTGACAGTGGGAGAAACGCTGAGTGGTGGTGGTGGAGTGTGTGTGTGTGTCTACAGCATCTCTCTATCCTCCCTCTCTCTCACTCGCTCTCTCTCTCTCTCTCTTGCTCCCTCTCCTTCTCCCACTCTTCTCAGCAGGGGGCAGTGTTGACTATTCTGTTAATCTTCTCTCTCCCCAGGAGCGACGGAGGACGCCAGAGAGAACCAGAGAGAAGGTTGTATGTCTAACTGTCTCAAACTCTTATGATACATAGTCGAATCTGACCCTTAAAAATAGTATTTCGTAAGTGTTTCGGTCACAGACAATAACATAGGGTATCTTACCTCCTCATATCCCAGCTGTCTTTGCTTCAGACCTGCCCGGAACAAAAGACAGAAAGCATGAACACTTGTTATTAAGGACACTTGCTCTTAACTTGGATAGAACACTTGTTCTTAACTTGGATAGAACACTGGTTAGAACACTAGGGCAGAACACTTGGATAGAACACATGGTTAGAACACATGGTTAGAAAACTTGGATAGGACACATGGTTGGAACACTTGGATAGAACATTTGGACCAAACAATTTGGACCAAACCATAAACTTTAAGATCCTGTGTTACAAGGATGCTACAATGTCTACTGCTGATATCGTGCTTTATAATCCTGAATTCAGCTGAAGATAGAATTTAAGTCCACTGTGGTACAATTCTGTAGCTGGGAGATTCTAATGGAATGTGAAAAGTGGAGCAGAAATGTCAAATGAGAGAGGAGTGGAGCAGGGAAGGAAGGAGAGGATGAGGAGGGAGAGGATGAGGAGGGAGAGGATGAGTGACAGGAGAAAGAGATGAAAATGTGTGCGTGTGACATGTGAGTGATGATATAAGTTGGGGAGAGAGACAGATAGAGACACAGAGAGACAGAGACAAAGAGAGACTTGGAGAGGGACACAGAGAGACAGAGACAAATAGAGACTTGGAGAGGGACACAGAGAGACAGAGACAAAGAGAGACTTGGAGAGGGACACAGAGAGACAGAGTGACAGATAGAGACACAGAGAGACAGATAGAGACACAGAGAGACAGATAGAGACACAGAGAGACAGAGACAAAGAGAGACTTGGAGAGAGACACAGAGAGACAGAGTGACAGATAGAGACACAGAGAGACTTGGAGAGAGACAGACAGAGACACCTAGAGACTTGGAGAGAGACACAGAGAGACAGAGTGACAGATAGAGACACAGAGAGACAGATAGAGACACAGAGAGACAGATAGAGACACAGAGAGACAGAGACAAAGAGAGACTTGGAGAGAGACACAGAGAGACAGAGTGACAGATAGAGACACAGAGAGACTTGGAGAGAGACAGACAGAGACACCTAGAGACTTGGAGAGAGACACAGAGAGACAGAGTGACAGATAGAGACACAGAGAGACAGAGACAAAGAGAGACTTGGAGAGAGACAGACAGAGACACCTAGAGACTTGGAGAGGGACACAGAGAGACAGAGTGACAGAGAGAGACACAGAGAGACAGAGACAAAGAGAGACTTGGAGAGAGAGACAGATAGAGACACAGAGAGACAGAGACAAAGAGAGACTTGGAGAGGGACACAGAGAGACAGAGTGACAGAGAGAGACACAGAGAGACAGAGACAAAGAGAGACTTGGAGAGAGAGACAGATAGAGAGACAGAGACAAAGAGAGACTTGGAGAGAGACACAGAGAGACAGAGTGACAGAGAGAGACACAGAGAGACAGAGACAAAGAGAGACTTGGAGAGAGACAGACAGAGACACCTAGAGACTTGGAGAGAGACAGATAGAGACACAGAGAGACAGAGTGACAGATAGAGACACAGAGAGACAGAGACAAAGAGAGACTTGGAGAGAGAGACAGATAGAGACACAGAGAGACAGAGACAAAGAGAGACTTGGAGAGAGACACAGAGAGACAGAGTGACAGAGAGAGACACAGAGAGACAGAGACAAAGAGAGACTTGGAGAGAGACAGACAGAGACACCTAGAGACTTGGAGAGAGACAGACAGAGACACCTAGAGACTTGGAGAGGGACACAGAGAGACAGAGAGACAGATAGAGACACAGAGAGACAGAGACAAAGAGAGACTTGGAGAGGGACACAGAGAGACAGAGAGACAGATAGAGACACAGAGAGACAGATAGAGACACAGAGAGACAGAGACAAAGAGAGACTTGGAGAGGGACACAGAGACAGAGAGACAGATAGAGACACAGAGAGACAGAGACAAAGAGAGACTTGGAGAGAGAGACAGATAGAGACACAGAGAGACAGAGACAAAAAGAGACTTGGAGAGAGACAGACAGAGACACCTAGAGACTTGGAGAGAGACAGACAGAGACACCTAGAGACTTGGAGAGAGACAGACAGAGACACCTAGAGACTTGGAGAGGGACACAGAGAGACAGAGTGACAGAGAGAGACACAGAGAGACAGAGACAAAAAGAGACTTGGAGAGAGACAGACAGAGACACCTAGAGACTTGGAGAGAGACAGACAGAGACACCTAGAGACTTGGAGAGGGACACAGAGAGACAGAGTGACAGATAGAGACACAGAGAGACAGAGACAAAGAGAGACTTGGAGAGAGACAGACAGAGACACCTAGAGACTTGGAGAGGGACACAGAGACACCTAGAGACTTGGAGAGGGACACAGAGAGACAGAGTGACAGATAGAGACACAGAGAGACAGAGACAAAGAGAGACTTGGAGAGAGACAGACAGAGACACCTAGAGACTTGGAGAGGGACACAGAGAGACACAGAGAGACAGAGACAAAGAGAGACTTGGAGAGAGACAGACAGAGACACCTAGAGACTTGGAGAGAGACAGACAGAGACACCTAGAGACTTGGAGAGGGACACAGAGAGACAGAGTGACAGATAGAGAGAGACACAGAGAGACAGAGACAAAGAGAGACCTAGAGACTTGGAGAGAGACAGACAGAGACACCTAGAGACTTGGAGAGGGACACAGAGACACCTAGAGACTTGGAGAGGGACACAGAGAGACAGAGTGACAGATAGAGACACAGAGAGACAGAGACAAAGAGAGACTTGGAGAGAGACAGACAGAGACACCTAGAGACTTGGAGAGAGACAGACAGAGACACCTAGAGACTTGGAGAGGGACACAGAGAGACAGAGTGACAGATAGAGACACAGAGAGACAGAGACAAAGAGAGACTTGGAGAGAGACAGACAGACAGAGACAGAGACACAGAGACACCTAGAGACTTGGAGAGAGACAGACAGAGACACCTAGAGACTTGGAGAGGGACACAGAGAGACAGACAGAGAGAGACACAGAGAGACAGAGACAAAGAGAGACTTGGAGAGAGACAGACAGACACCTAGAGACTTGGAGAGGGACAGAGAGACAAAGACAGAGAGAGACACAGAGAGACAGAGACAAAGAGAGACTTGGACAGAGACAGACAGAGACACCTAGAGACTTGGAGAGACAGACAGATACACCTAGAGACTTGGAGAGAGACAGACAGAGACACCTAGAGACTTGGAGAGGACACAGAGAGACAGAGTGACAGATAGAG